>NW_027183173.1:0-52000 GCF_041146395.1 Eulemur rufifrons | reverse complement strand
TAGGGGTAGGGTTAGGGTTAGGGGTTAGGGTTAGGGGTTAGGGTTAGGGTTAGGGGTTAGGTTTAGGGGTTAGGGTTAGGGTTAAGGGATAGGGTTAGGGTTAGGGGTTAGGGTTAGGGGTTAGGGTTAGGGCTAGGGTTAGGGTTAGGGTTTAGGGTTAGGGTTAGGGGTTAGGGTTAAGGTTAGGTGTTAGGGTTAGGGTTTGGGTTAGGGTTTGGGTTAGGGTTAGGGTTAAGGTTAGGGGTTAGTGTTAGGGGTTAGGGTTAGGGTTAGGGGTTAGGGTTAGGGGTTAGGGTTAGGGTTAGGGGTTAGGGTTAAGGTTAGGGTTAGGGTTAGGTTAGGGTTAGGGTTAAGGGATAGGATTAGGGTTAAGTGTTGGGCTTAGGGTTAGGATTTAGTGTTAGGGTTAGCATTAAAGATTAGGGTTAGGGTCAGGGTTAAATGCTTGGGTGCGGGTAATGGTTAGGGTCAGGGTTAAGGTTCACGGATAGGGTTAGTGTTAAGGGTTACGGGTAGGTTTAGGGTTCAGGGTTAGAGTTAGCATTAGGGCTTAAGGTTAGGATTAGCTGGTAGGTTAGATTTAGGGTTAGATCTAGGCGTTAGGGTAAGGGCTAGCGTTAGGGTTAAGAGATAGGTTTAGGTTTAATGCTTAGGATTAGGGTTAGGGTTTGGGGTTAAAGTAAGTGTTAGGGGTTAGGTTTAAGGATCCAAGGTTAGGGTTATTTTTAGCTGTAGTTTTAGGGTTAGGGATAAGGGATCCCATTAGCATTAAGGGTCTCCCTTACTGTAGGGTTAAGGGTTAGGCTTAGAGTTAAAGGTTAAGGTTAGGGTCAGTGTTAAGATTTAGGGTGAGGGTTAACAGTTAGGGTAAAGGTTAAGCGTTAGGGTTAGGGATTGGTGATTAGGGTTTCTGGTTAGTGTTAGGGTTAGCGGTTAGGAGTTAGTGTTTTATGAAGGGGTATGGTTAGAATTAGGATTGGGGTTAGAGTTAGGGTGTGGTTTAGGTGTTAGGTTTAGGGGTTAGTTTTAGGGTAAAAGGATAGGATTAGGGTTACGGGTTGGGCTTAGGTTTAGGGTTAAAGCTTACTGCTGGGGTTAGGAATAGGGTTCAGGGTTAGCTTTAGGGGTTCTGGTTAGGGTTAGGTGTTAGGTTAGTGTCAGGGTTAGGTCTAGTCGTGAGGGTAAGGTTTAGGGTTAGCTTTAAGAGCTAGGGTTAGGTTTAATGGTTAGGATTAGGATTACGGTTAAAGGTTAGGGTAATGCTCAGGGGTTAGGGTGAAGGGTGAAGGGTTAGGGCTTTTGTTAGACATAGCGTTGGGGTTAGAACTAAGGGTTCCTGTCAGTGTTAGGGTTGTAGGCAGCGTTACGGTTAGGCTTAGCGGTGGAGAATTAGGGTTAGGGATTAGGTGTTACAGTTATGACTAGGAGATAGGGTTAGAATTATGGGATAGGGGATGTTCTCAGGGAATGGGTTATGCATTAACGTTACGTTAATAGGTTAAAGTTAGGCTCACGGTGAGGTTTACGTGTTAAGGGGAGAAATAGGAACAGTGTTAGGTGCCATGTTCAGGGTTAGGGTTATCTGTTAAAGGTATCATTTATGCTTAGCGCACGGGCCCTGTCGGCATTAGGCTGGGGGGAGGTTAGGGGGCTGGGATTGTCACCGGGAACCCACTGTATCGGACTCTGGGTCTGGGCCCGTGGATTTCATGCAGGACACAGTGGTAGAGCCTCCTTTCACACATGGCACGGGAGGATTGCAGGCTTTCTAAACTCTAAGAAAGCAAGAAGTCTGAGAATTAGATTTAGGGTTAGGATTATGGTTAGGGTTCAGGATGAAGTGTAGTGTTATGGTGAGGGGATAGGGTTACAGATTAGGGTTACGGTTTAAGGTTACTTTTAGGTTTAACGGTTATAGTTCGTTTTGGGGTTGAGGTTTGCGGATAGGGTTAAGATGAGGGGTCAGGGTTTGGTACAGGGTTAGGGTTGTGTTCGGTTTAGGGTTGAAGATTAGGATTAGGGTTAGGATTAAAGGTTAGCATGAGAGTTAACGGTTAAGATTAAGGTTAAGGGTTAGGGTTAGGGTTTAGGTTTAGGGTTAAGGGTTAGGTTTAGTTTTAGGGTTAGAGTTATGTGTTAGGGTTTGTGTTAGAGGTTAGGGTTAGGTTTACTGTTCGTGGTTAGAGTTACGTTTAGGGGTTAGCATTAGGGTTAGGGATTAGGTTTAGGGTAAGTGTTTAGAGTTAGTGTTGGGCTTTAGGCTCGGGGCTTAGGTTCAGGGTCAGCGGTTAGGATTGGTGGTAGGGCTTAGATTTAGCGGTCAGTTTAAGGGCACAGGACCTGGTTAATCTACGGTGAGAGGGGTGTGGTCGGAGTCACCACAAAAGCACAACATCATTCCCTGGGCCTTGGGACAAAACCTACATGCAGGACTCAGGCAGAGCCTCATCTCACACATGGCATGGCTGTATTGTAGGCTTGCTTCACTCTGGGAATGGAAGTAGTGTGAGAATTAGGGTTAGGTTTGGGGTTAGGGGTTTCGAGTTAGGGGTTAGGTTTCGAGTCAGGGTCAGGTGCTAGGGATTAGTGGTTAGGTTTAGAGTTAGTGTTAGGGGTTAGGTGTTAAGTCTGGGTTGGGGGCCAGGGTTAGGTTTAGGGTTGGGGTTAGCGTTAGGGTTAGGGGTTAGGGTTAAGGGATAGGGTTAGGGTTAAGGGTTAGGCTTAGGGTTAGGGTTCAGGGTTAGGGTTAAGGTTTAGGGTTAGAGTCAGGGTTAAGGGTTAGGGTGAGGCTTAACAGTTAGGGTTAGGGTTAGGGGGTTAGGAATAGGGTTAGGGTTAAGGGTTAGGTTTATGGTTCAGGTTTAAGGTTAGGATTAGGGGTTAGGGTTAGTGTTAACTGTAGGTCAGTGTTGGGGTTAGATCTCTAGGCATTAGCGTATAGGTTAGGGTTAGGGTTAAGTAGGGTTATGTTTAATGGTTAGGATTGGGATTAGCGTTAAGGGTTAGGGTTAAGCTTTAGGGGTTATGACTAAGGATCAATGGTTAGGGTTATTTTTAGGCGTAGGGTTAGGGTAAGGGTTTTAGGGTTAGTGTTAGTGTTGTTGGTAGGGTTAAGGTTAGGGTTGGCGTTTCAGAATTAGGGATTAGGTGTTATGGTTATGGCTAGGAGTTAGGGTTAGAATTACGGTATAGGGCTTGTTCTCAGGGTGTCATGCATTATCGTTAAGATAAGGGGTTAAGTTAGGGTTAGGGTGAGGTTTACGTGTTAAGGTGAGCAGTAGGATCAGGGTTAGGTGTTATGTTCTGGGTTAGGGTTATGGGTGTGGGGTAGGGTTTATGCTTAGGGCACGGGCCCTGTATGCACTAGGAGGCGAAGTTAGGGGTCTGTGATGGTCGCTGGGAGCCCACTCTATCGTACGCAGTGTATGGGCCTCTGGGTTTCATGCAGGACACTGTGGCAGAGCGGGCTTTCATGCATGGCTTAGTAGGATTGTAGGCTTTCAAAACTCTGAGAAAGCAAGTCTGAGAATTAGATTTCGGGTTAGGATTACGGTACGGTTTAGGGATGAAGATTAGTGATAGGGTGAGGGCTTAGGGTTAGGGGTTAGGGTTAGGGTTAGGGTTGTTGGTAGGGTGAAGGTTAGGGTTGGCATTTTAGAATTAGGGATGAGGTGTTACGGTTATGGCTAGGGGTTAGGATTAGAATTATGGGATAGGGCTTCTTCTCAGGGTGTTATGCATTAAGGTTAAGATAAGGGGATAAGTTAGGGTTACGGGGAGGTTTATGTTTTAAGGTGAGCAATAGGATCAGGGTCAGGTGCTATGTTCAGGGTGAGAGTTACCTGTTAGGGGTAGTGTTTATACTTAGCGTACAGGCCCTGTCTGCACTGGGCGGGGGGCTGGGGTTAGGGGGATGGGATTGTCCCCGGGAACCCACTCTATCATACGCTAGGTATGGGCTCCTGGTTTCATGCAAGAGAGAGCTGCAGAGCCCCCTTTTACTCATGGCATGGGAGGATTTTAGGCTTTCTAAACTCTAAGAAAGCAAGAAGTCCGAGAATTAGATTTAGGGGTAGGATTATGATAATGTTTAGGGTTAGGGTTAGTGTTAAGGTGGGGTCTTAGGGTTAGGGGTTAGGGTTAGAGGTTAGTGTTAGGTGTAACAGTTACAGTTAGGTTTATGGTTAAGTTTCAGGGTTAGGGTTAAGGTTTGGGTTTAGCGTTTGGCACAGGGTTAGGCTTCAGTGTTAGCTTTATGGTTAAAGATTAGGATTAGGGTTAGTGTGAGGGTTAATGGTAAGGGTCAAGATTAAGGGTTAGGGTTGGGGTTAGGGTTAGGTTTAGGGTTAGGGCTTAGGGTTAGGGGATAGGATTAGGGTTAAGTGTTGGGCTTATGGTTAGGGTTAAAGTTTAGTGTTAGGGTTAATGTTTAGTGTTATGGTCCAGTTTAAGTGTTAGGGTGAGGATTAACAGTTAGGATTAGGCTTAGGGGTTAGGGATATAGTGAAGGTTCAGTGTTAGGGTTAGGTTTAGGGTTCAGGTTAGGGTTAGCTTTAGGGGTTATGGTTAGGGTTAGGTGTTAGGTTAGTGTCAGGGTTAGGTCTAGTCGTGAGGGTAAGGTTTAGGGTTAGCTTTAAGAGCTAGGGTTAGGTTTAATGGTTAGGATTAGGATTACGGTTAAAGGTTAGGGTAATGCTCAGGGGTTAGGGTGAAGGGTGAAGGGTTAGGGCTTTTGTTAGGCATAGCGTTGGGGTTAGAACTAAGGGTTCCTGTCAGTGTTAGGGTTGTAGGCAGCGTTACGGTTAGGCTTAGCGGTGGAGAATTAGGGTTAGGGATTAGGTGTTACAGTTATGACTAGGAGATAGGGTTAGAATTATGGGATAGGGGATGTTCTCAGGGAATGGGTTATGCATTAACGTTACGTTAAGAGGTTAAAGTTAGGCTCACGGTGACGTTTACGTGTTAAGGGGAGAAATAGGAACAGGGTTAGGTGCCATGTTCAGGGTTAGGGTTATCTGTTAAAGGTATCATTTATGCTTAGCGCACGGGCCCTGTCGGCATTAGGCTGGGGGGAGGTTAGGGGGCTGGGATTGTCACCGGGAACCCACTGTATCGGACTCTGGGTATGCGCCCGTGGATTTCATGCAGGACACAGTGGTAGAGCCTCCTTTCACACATGGCACGGGAGGATTGCAGGCTTTCTAAACTCTAAGAAAGCAAGAAGTCTGAGAATTAGATTTAGGGTTAGGATTATGGTTAGGGTTCAGGATGAAGTGTAGTGTTATGGTGAGGGGATAGGGTTACAGATTAGGGTTACGGTTTAAGGTTACTGTTAGGTTTAACGGTTATAGTTCGTTTTGGGGTTGAGGTTTGCGGATAGGGTTAAGATGAGGGGTCAGGGTTTGGTACAGGGTTAGGGTTGTGTTCGGTTTAGGGTTGAAGATTAGGATTAGGGTTAGGATTAAAGGTTAGCATGAGAGTTAACGGTTAAGATTAAGGTTAAGGGTTAGGGTTAGGTTTTAGGTTTAGGGTTAAGGGTTAGGGTTAGTTTTAGGGTTAGAGTTATGTGTTAGGGTTTGTGTTAGAGGTTAGGGTTAGGTTTACTGTTCGTGGTTAGAGTTACGTTTAGGGGTTAGCATTAGGGTTAGGGATTAGGTTTAGGGTAAGTGTTTAGAGTTAGTGTTGGGCTTTAGGCTCGGGGCTTAGGTTCAGGGTCAGCGGTTAGGGTTGGTGGTAGGGCTTAGATTTAGCGGTCAGTTTAAGGGCACAGGACCTGGTTAATCTACGGTGAGAGGGGTGTGGTCGGAGTCACCACAAAAGCACAACATCATTCCCTGGGCCTTGGGACAAAACCTACATGCAGGACTCAGGCAGAGCCTCATCTCACACGTGGCATGGCTGTATTGTAGGCTTGCTTCACTCTGGGAATGGAAGTAGTGTGAGAATTAGGGTTAGGTTTGGGGTTAGGGGTTTCGAGTTAGGGGTTAGGTTTCGAGTCAGGGTCAGGTGCTAGGGATTAGTGGTTAGGTTTAGAGTTAGTGTTAGGGGTTAGGTGTTAAGTCTGGGTTGGGGGCCAGGGTGAGGTTTAGGGTTGGGGTTAGCGTTAGGGTTAGGGGTTAGGGTTAAGGGATAGGGTTAGGGTTAAGGGTTAGGCTTAGGGTTAGGGTTCAGGGTTAGGGTTAAGGTTTAGGGTTAGAGTCAGGGTTAAGGGTTAGGGTGAGGCTTAACAGTTAGGGTTAGGGTTAGGGGGTTAGGAATAGGGTTAGGGTTAAGGGTTAGGTTTATGGTTCAGGTTTAAGGTTAGGATTAGGGGTTAGGGTTAGTGTTAACTGTAGGTCAGTGTTGGGGTTAGATCTCTAGGCATTAGCGTATAGGTTAGGGTTAGGGTTAAGTAGGGTTATGTTTAATGGTTAGGATTGGGATTAGCGTTAAGGGTTAGGGTTAAGCTTTAGGGGTTATGACTAAGGATCAATGGTTAGGGTTATTTTTAGGCGTAGGGTTAGGGTAAGGGTTTTAGGGTTAGTGTTAGTGTTGTCGGTAGGGTTAACGTTAGGGTTGGCGTTTCAGAATTAGGGATTAGGTGTTATGGTTACGGCTAGGAGTTAGGGTTAGAATTACGGTATAGGGCTTGTTCTCAGGGTGTCATGCATTATCGTTAAGATAAGGGGTTAAGTTAGGGTTAGGGTGAGGTTTACGTGTTAAGGTGAGCAGTAGGATCAGGGTTAGGTGTTATGTTCTGGGTTAGGGTTATGGGTGTGGGGTAGGGTTTATGCTTAGGGCACGGGCCCTGTATGCACTAGGAGGCGAAGTTAGGGGTCTGTGATGGTCGCTGGGAGCCCACTCTATCGTACGCAGTGTATGGGCCTCTGGGTTTCATGCAGGACACTGTGGCAGAGCGGGCTTTCATGCATGGCTTAGTAGGATTGTAGGCTTTCAAAACTCTGCGAAAGCAAGTCTGAGAATTAGATTTAGGGTTAGGATTACGGTACGGTTTAGGGATGAAGATTAGTGATAGGGTGAGGGCTTAGGGTTAGGGGTTAGGGTTAGGGTTAGGGTTGTTGGCAGGGTGAAGGTTAGGGTTGGCATTTTAGAATTAGGGATGAGGTGTTACGGTTATGGCTAGGGGTTAGGATTAGAATTATGGGATAGGGCTTCTTCTCAGGGTGTTATGCATTAAGGTTAAGATAAGGGGATAAGTTAGGGTTACGGGGAGGTTTATGTTTTAAGGTGAGCAATAGGATCAGGGTCAGGTGCTATGTTCAGGGTGAGGGTTATCTGTTAGGGGTAGTGTTTATACTTAGCGTACAGGCCCTGTCTGCACTGGGCGGGGGGCTGGGGTTAGGGGGATGGGATTGTCCCCGGGAACCCACTCTATCATACGCTAGGTATGGGCTCCTGGTTTCATGCAAGAGAGAGCTGCAGAGCCCCCTTTTACTCATGGCATGGGAGGATTTTAGGCTTTCTAAACTCTAAGAAAGCAAGAAGTCCGAGAATTAGATTTAGGGGTAGGATTATGATAATGTTTAGGGTTAGGGTTAGTGTTAAGGTGGGGTCTTAGGGTTAGGGGTTAGGGTTAGAGGTTAGTGTTAGGTGTAACAGTTACAGTTAGGTTTATGGTTAAGTTTCAGGGTTAGGGTTAAGGTTTGGGTTTAGCGTTTGGCACAGGGTTAGGCTTCAGTGTTAGCTTTATGGTTAAAGATTAGGATTAGGGTTAGTGTGAGGGTTAATGGTAAGGGTCAAGATTAAGGGTTAGGGTTGGGGTTAGGGTTAGGTTTAGGGTTAGGGCTTAGGGTTAGGGGATAGGATTAGGGTTAAGTGTTGGGCTTATGGTTAGGGTTAAAGTTTAGTGTTAGGGTTAATGTTTAGTGTTATGGTCCAGTTTAAGTGTTAGGGTGAGGATTAACAGTTAGGATTAGGCTTAGGGGTTAGGGATATAGTGAAGGTTCAGTGTTAGGGTTAGGTTTAGGGTTCAGGTTAGGGTTAGCTTTAGGGGTTATGGTTAGGGTTAGGTGTTAGGTTAGTGTCAGGGTTAGGTCTAGTCGTGAGGGTAAGGTTTAGGGTTAGCTTTAAGAGCTAGGGTTAGGTTTAATGGTTAGGATTAGGATTACGGTTAAAGGTTAGGGTAATGCTCAGGGGTTAGGGTGAAGGGTGAAGGGTTAGGGCTTTTGTTAGGCATAGCGTTGGGGTTAGAACTAAGGGTTCCTGTCAGTGTTAGGGTTGTAGGCAGCGTTACGGTTAGGCTTAGCGGTGGAGAATTAGGGTTAGGGATTAGGTGTTACAGTTATGACTAGGAGATAGGGTTAGAATTATGGGATAGGGGATGTTCTCAGGGAATGGGTTATGCATTAACGTTACGTTAAGAGGTTAAAGTTAGGCTCACGGTGACGTTTACGTGTTAAGGGGAGAAATAGGAACAGGGTTAGGTGCCATGTTCAGGGTTAGGGTTATCTGTTAAAGGTATCATTTATGCTTAGCGCACGGGCCCTGTCGGCATTAGGCTGGGGGGAGGTTAGGGGGCTGGGATTGTCACCGGGAACCCACTGTATCGGACTCTGGGTATGCGCCCGTGGATTTCATGCAGGACACAGTGGTAGAGCCTCCTTTCACACATGGCACGGGAGGATTGCAGGCTTTCTAAACTCTAAGAAAGCAAGAAGTCTGAGAATTAGATTTAGGGTTAGGATTATGGTTAGGGTTCAGGATGAAGTGTAGTGTTATGGTGAGGGGATAGGGTTACAGATTAGGGTTACGGTTTAAGGTTACTGTTAGGTTTAACGGTTATAGTTCGTTTTGGGGTTGAGGTTTGCGGATAGGGTTAAGATGAGGGGTCAGAGTTTGGTACAGGGTTAGGGTTGTGTTCGGTTTAGGGTTGAAGATTAGGATTAGGGTTAGGATTAAAGGTTAGCATGAGAGTTAACGGTTAAGATTAAGGTTAAGGGTTAGGGTTAGGTTTTAGGTTTAGGGTTAAGGGTTAGGGTTAGTTTTAGGGTTAGAGTTATGTGTTAGGGTTTGTGTTAGAGGTTAGGGTTAGGTTTACTGTTCGTGGTTAGAGTTACGTTTAGGGGTTAGCATTAGGGTTAGGGATTAGGTTTAGGGTAAGTGTTTAGAGTTAGTGTTGGGCTTTAGGCTCGGGGCTTAGGTTCAGGGTCAGCGGTTAGGGTTGGTGGTAGGGCTTAGATTTAGCGGTCAGTTTAAGGGCACAGGACCTGGTTAATCTACGGTGAGAGGGGTGTGGTCGGAGTCACCACAAAAGCACAACATCATTCCCTGGGCCTTGGGACAAAACCTACATGCAGGACTCAGGCAGAGCCTCATCTCACACGTGGCATGGCTGTATTGTAGGCTTGCTTCACTCTGGGAATGGAAGTAGTGTGAGAATTAGGGTTAGGTTTGGGGTTAGGGGTTTCGAGTTAGGGGTTAGGTTTCGAGTCAGGGTCAGGTGCTAGGGATTAGTGGTTAGGTTTAGAGTTAGTGTTAGGGGTTAGGTGTTAAGTCTGGGTTGGGGGCCAGGGTGAGGTTTAGGGTTGGGGTTAGCGTTAGGGTTAGGGGTTAGGGTTAAGGGATAGGGTTAGGGTTAAGGGTTAGGCTTAGGGTTAGGGTTCAGGGTTAGGGTTAAGGTTTAGGGTTAGAGTCAGGGTTAAGGGTTAGGGTGAGGCTTAACAGTTAGGGTTAGGGTTAGGGGGTTAGGAATAGGGTTAGGGTTAAGGGTTAGGTTTATGGTTCAGGTTTAAGGTTAGGATTAGGGGTTAGGGTTAGTGTTAACTGTAGGTCAGTGTTGGGGTTAGATCTCTAGGCATTAGCGTATAGGTTAGGGTTAGGGTTAAGTAGGGTTATGTTTAATGGTTAGGATTGGGATTAGCGTTAAGGGTTAGGGTTAAGCTTTAGGGGTTATGACTAAGGATCAATGGTTAGGGTTATTTTTAGGCGTAGGGTTAGGGTAAGGGTTTTAGGGTTAGTGTTAGTGTTGTCGGTAGGGTTAACGTTAGGGTTGGCGTTTCAGAATTAGGGATTAGGTGTTATGGTTACGGCTAGGAGTTAGGGTTAGAATTACGGTATAGGGCTTGTTCTCAGGGTGTCATGCATTATCGTTAAGATAAGGGGTTAAGTTAGGGTTAGGGTGAGGTTTACGTGTTAAGGTGAGCAGTAGGATCAGGGTTAGGTGTTATGTTCTGGGTTAGGGTTATGGGTGTGGGGTAGGGTTTATGCTTAGGGCACGGGCCCTGTATGCACTAGGAGGCGAAGTTAGGGGTCTGTGATGGTCGCTGGGAGCCCACTCTATCGTACGCAGTGTATGGGCCTCTGGGTTTCATGCAGGACACTGTGGCAGAGCGGGCTTTCATGCATGGCTTAGTAGGATTGTAGGCTTTCAAAACTCTGCGAAAGCAAGTCTGAGAATTAGATTTAGGGTTAGGATTACGGTACGGTTTAGGGATGAAGATTAGTGATAGGGTGAGGGCTTAGGGTTAGGGGTTAGGGTTAGGGTTAGGGTTGTTGGCAGGGTGAGGTTAGGGTTGGCATTTTAGAATTAGGGATGAGGTGTTACAGTTATGGCTAGGGGTTAGGATTAGAATTATGGGATAGGGCTTCTTCTCAGGGTGTTATGCATTAAGGTTAAGATAAGGGGATAAGTTAGGGTTACGGGGAGGTTTATGTTTTAAGGTGAGCAATAGGATCAGGGTCAGGTGCTATGTTCAGGGTGAGGGTTATCTGTTAGGGGTAGTGTTTATACTTAGCGTACAGGCCCTGTCTGCACTGGGCGGGGGGCTGGGGTTAGGGGGATTGGATTGTCCCCGGGAACCCACTCTATCATACGCTAGGTATGGGCTCCTGGTTTCATGCAAGAGAGAGCTGCAGAGCCCCCTTTTACTCATGGCATGGGAGGATTTTAGGCTTTCTAAACTCTAAGAAAGCAAGAAGTCCGAGAATTAGATTTAGGGGTAGGATTATGATAATGTTTAGGGTTAGGGTTAGTGTTAAGGTGGGGTCTTAGGGTTAGGGGTTAGGGTTAGAGGTTAGTGTTAGGTGTAACAGTTACAGTTAGGTTTATGGTTAAGTTTCAGGGTTAGGGTTAAGGTTTGGGTTTAGCGTTTGGCACAGGGTTAGGCTTCAGTGTTAGCTTTATGGTTAAAGATTAGGATTAGGGTTAGTGTGAGGGTTAATGGTAAGGGTCAAGATTAAGGGTTAGGGTTGGGGTTAGGGTTAGGTTTAGGGTTAGGGCTTAGGGTTCGGCTTAGGGTTAAGGGATAGGATTAGGGTTAAGTGTTGGGCTTATGGTTACGGTTAAAGTTTAGTGTTAGTGTTAATGTTTAGTGTTATGGTCCAGTTTAAGTGTTAGGGTGAGGATTAACAGTTAGGATTAGGCTTAGGGGTTAGGGATATAGTGAAGGTTCAGTGTTAGGGTTAGGTTTAGGGTTCAGGGTTAGGGTTAGCTTTAGGGGTTATGGTTAGGGTTAGGTGTTATGTTAGTGTCAGGGTTAGGTCTAGTCGTGAGGGTAAGGGTTAGGGTTAGCTTTAAGAGCTAGGGTTAGGTTTAATGGTTAGGATTAGGATTACGGTTAAAGATTAGGGTAATGCTTAGGGGTTAGGGTGAAGGGTGAAGGGTTAGGGCTTTTGTTAGGCATAGCGTTGGGGTTAGAACTAAGGGTTCCTGTCAGTGTTAGGGTTGTAGGCAGCGTTACGGTTAGGCTTAGCGGTGGAGAATTAGGGTTAGGGATTAGGTGTTACAGTTATGACTAGGAGATAGGGTTAGAATTATGGGATAGGGGATGTTCTCAGGGAATGGGTTATGCATTAACGTTACGTTAAGAGGTTAAAGTTAGGCTCACGGTGAGGTTTACGTGTTAAGGGGAGAAATAGGAACAGGGTTAGGTGCCATGTTCAGGGTTAGGGTTATCTGTTAAAGGTATCATTTATGCTTAGCGCATGGGCCCTGTCGGCATTAAGCTGGGGGGAGGTTAGGGGGCTGGGATTGTCACCGGGAACCCACTGTATCGGACTCTGGGTATGGGCCCGTGGGTTTCATGCAGGACACAGTGGTAGAGCCTCCTTTCACACATGGCATGGGAGGATTGCAGGCTTTCTAAACTCTAAGAAAGCAAGAAGTCTGAGAATTAGATTTAGGGTTAGGATTATGGTTAGGGTTCAGGATGAAGTGTAGTGTTATGGTGAGGCGATAGGGTTACAGATTAGGGTTACGGTTTAAGGTTACTGTTAGGTTTAACGGTTACAGTTCGTTTTGGGGTTGAGGTTTGCGGATAGGGTTAAGATGAGGGGTTAGGTTTTGGTACAGGGTTAGGGTTGTGTTAGGTTTAGGTTTGAAGATTAGGATTAGAGTTAGGATTAAAGGTTAGCATGAGAGTTAACGGTTAAGATTAAGGTTAAGGGTTAGGGTTTAGGTTTAGGGTTAAGGGTTAGGGTTAGTTTTAGGGTTAGAGTTATGTGTTAGGGTTTGTGTTAGAGGTTAGGGTTAGGTTTACTGTCCACGGTTAGGGTTACGTTTAGGGGTTAGCATTAGGGTTAGGGATTAGGTTTAGGGTAAGGGTTTAGAGTTAGTGTTGGGCTTTAGGCTCGGGGCTTAGGTTCAGGGTCAGGGGTTAGGGTTGGTGGTAGGGCTTAGATTTAGCGGTCAGTTTAAGGGCACAGGACCTGGTTAATCTACGGTGAGAGGGGTGCCGTCGGAGTCACCACGAAAGCACAACATCATTCCCTGGGCCCTGGGACAAGACCTACATGCAGGACTCAGGCGGAGCCTCATCTCACACATGGCATTGGGGTATTGTAGGCTTGCTTCACTCGGGAATGGAAGTAGTGTGAGAATTAAGGTTAGGGTTGGGGTTAGGGGTTTCGAGTTAGGGGTTAGGTTTCGAGTCATGGTTAGGTGCTAGTGGTTAGGGTTAGAGTTAGTGTTACGGGTTCGGTGTTAATTCTGGGTTAGGGGGCCAGGGGTAGGTTTAGGGTTGGGGTTAGTGTTATCGTTAGCGGTTAGGGTTAATGGATAGGGTTAGGGTTAAGGGTAGGCTTAGGGTTAGGGTTTAGGGTTAGGGTTAAGGTTTAGGGTTAGGGTCAGGGTTAAGGGTTAGGGTTAGGGTTAGGGTGTTATGGTTAAGGATTAGGTTTATTGTTCAGGTTTAAGGTTAGCATTATGGGTTTGTGTTACTTCTAACTGTAGGTCAGTGTTGGGGTTAGAACTCTAGGCATTAAGGTAAAGGTTAGAGTTAGGGTTAAGAGTTGGGGTTATGTTTAATGGTTAGGATTGGGATTAGGGTTAAGGGTTAGGGTTAAGGTTAGGGGTTATGACTAAGGATCAACGGTTACGGTTATTTTTAGGCGTAGGGTTAGGGTAAGGGGTTAGGGTTAGTGTTAGTGTTGTTGGTAGGGTTAAGGTTAGGGTTGGTGTTTCAGAATTAGAGATTAGGTGTTATGGTTATGGCTAGGAGTTAGGGTTAGAATTACAGTATAGGGCTTTTTCTCAGGGTGTCATGCATTAACGTTACGATATGGGGTTAAAATTAGGGTTACGGTGAGGTTTACGTGTTAAGGTGAGCAGTAGGATCAGGGTTAGGTGTTATGTTCTGGGATAGGGTTATGGGTGAGGGGTAGTGTTTATGCTTAGGGCATGGGCCCTGTATGCCCTAGGAATCGAAGTTAGGGGTCGGTTGTGGTCGCTGGGAACCCACTCTATCGTACGCTGTGTATGGGCCTCTGGGTTTCTTGCAGGACACTGTGGCAGAGCGGGCTTTCATGCATGGCTTAGTAGGATTGTAGGCTTTCAAAACTCTGAGAAAGCAAGAAGTCTGAGAATTAGATTTCGGGTTAGGATTACAGTACGGTTTAGGGATGAAGATTAGTGATAGGGTGAGGGCTTAGGGTTAGAGGTTAGGGTTAGGGTTAGGGTTGTTTGTAGGGTGAAGTTTAGGGTTGGCATTTTAGAATTAGGGATGAGGTCTTATGGTTATGGCTGGGGATTAGGATTAGAATTATGGGATGGGGCTTCTTTTCAGGGTGTTATGCATTAAGGTTAAGATAAGGGGATAAGTTAGGGTTACGGGGAGGTTTATGTTTTAAGGTGAGCAATAGGATCAGGGTCAGGTGTTATATTCAGGGTGAGGGTTATCTGTTAGGGGTAGTGTTTATACTTAGCGTACAGGCCCTGTCTGCACTTGGCGGGGGGCTCGGGTTAGGGGGATGGGATTGTCCCCGGGAACCCACTCTATCGTACGCTGGATATGGGCTCCTGGGTTTCATGCCGGACACAGTGGTAGAGCCCCCTTTTACTCATGGCATGGGAGGATTTTAGGCTTTCTAAACTCTGAGAAAGCAAGAAGTCTGACAATTAGATTTAGGGGTAGGATTATGGTAATGTTTAGCGAGGAAGATTAGTGTTAGGGTGGGCTCTTAGGGTTAGGGGTTAGGGTTTAAGGTTTGTGTTATTTTTAACAGTTACAGTTACGTTTATGGTTAAGTTTCAGGGTTAGGGTTAAGGTTTGGTTTTATCGTTTGGCACAGGGTTAGGCTTCAGTGTTAGCTTTATGGTTAAAGATTAGGATTAGGGTTAGGGTTAAGGGTTAGTGTGAGGGTTAATGGTAAGGTTCAAGATTAAGTGTTAGGGTTGGGCTTAGGGTTAGGAATAAGGCTTCGTGTAACATTTAGGTTTAGAGTTAAGTGTTATGGTTATGGCTAGAGGTTAGGGTTAGGTTTAGGGTTCATGGTTAGGGTTACATTTAGGGGTTCGGGTTACGGGTTAAGTTTAGGGCGAGTGTTTAGTGTTACTGTTGGGCGTTAGGATAAGGGCCGAGGTTTAGGGTTAGGATTTAGGTTTAGTGTTAGGGCTTAGATTTAGTGGTTAGTTTAAGGGCACATGCTCTGTTTAATCTATGGTGGGAAGGGTGCAGACTGGGTCGCCTCAACACCACACCATCGTACTTGGGCCTTGGGCCCAGACCTACATGCAGGACTCAGGCAGAGCCTCTTCTCACTCGTGGCATGGCTCTATTGTAGGCTTGGTCAACTCTGAGAACGAAGGAAGTGTGAGAATTAGGGTTATGGTTAGGGTTATGTGTTTGGGGTTAGAGGTTTGGGTTTGAGTGAAGTTTAGTGGTTAGGAATTAGAAGTTAGGATTAGTGTGTCAGGGGTTAGGTGTTAGGTTTTTGTAAGGGGCTAGCGTTAGATTTAGGTTTAGGGTTAATGTTCAGGTGGGTTAGGGGTCAGCGTTAGGGTTAGGCTTACAAGATAGGATTAAGGTAAAGGGTGAAGGCTTAAGATTAGCAGTAAGGGTTAAGGTTAGGGTTAAGGGTTAGGGTTTCGGTCCAAGTTAAGGGTGAGAGTGAGGGTTAACAGTTGCGATTAGGGTAATGGTTTAGGGATAGTAATAGGTTTAAGGGATAGGGTTAGGGTTAGGTTTAGGGTTCGGGGTTAGGGTTAGCATTAGCGGTTAGGGTTAGGGTTAGGGGTTAGGGTTACAGTTAGGGTTAGGTCTAGGCATTATGGTAATGGTTCGTGTTAGGGTTAAGAATTAGGGTTAGGTTTAATTGTTAGGATTATGATCAGGGTAATGGTTAGGGTTAGGGTTAGCGGTTAGAGTTAGGGTTAGTGTTAGGGTTGTTTGTAGGGTGAAGGTAATGTTTAGCAGTTTAGAATTAAGGTTAGGGATTAAGTGTTACGGTTATGCTAGGAGTTAGGCTTAGAATTAAGGGATAGGGTTTGTTCTTAGGGTAAGTGTTATGCAATAACATTAGGATAGGGGTTAAAGTTAGGGTTACAGTGAGGTTTACGTGTTAAGGTGAACAATAACATCAGGGTTAGGTGTTATGTTCAGGGTTAGGGTTATGGGTGAGGTGCAGGGTTTTTGCTTAGGGCATGGGCCCTGTCAGCACTAGCAGGGGGAGTTAGGGGGCTGTGATTGTCCCCGGGAACCCACTCTATTGTGCACAGAGTATGGGCTCCTGGGTTTCATGCAGGACACTGTGGCAGAGCCAGCTTTCACGCATGGCTTTGGAGAATTGTAGGCTTTTAAAACTCTGAGATAGCAAGAAGTCTGAGAATTAGATTTAGGGTTAGGATTATGGTTAGGGTTAGGGATGAAGATTAGTCAGGGAGAGGGCTTAGGGTTAGGGCTTAAGCTTCAAGTGAGGATTAGGGGTTAGGGAGTAGGTGTTGGGTTTAGTGATAGGGTTAGGGCTTAGGGGTTAGGGTTGGGTTAGGGGCTAGGGTTAGATTTAGAGTGGGGTTAGGGTTAGCGTTATGGGTTAGAGTTAGGGTTAAGGGATAGGATAAGGGTTAAGCGTTAAGGCTTAGGGTTAGCGTTAAGTGTTAGGTTTAGTTTTAAGGGTTAGGGTTACAGTTCGAGTTAAGGGTTAGTGTGGGGTTAACGGTTAGGGCTAGGGTTATGGGTTAAGGATAGAGTTAGGTTTAAGGCTTAGGATTAGGGTTCAGTGTTAGGGTTAGCATTAGGGATTAGGGTTAGGGTTAGGGGTTACGTTTACTCTTAGGGTTAGGTCTAGGCATTAGGGTACGTGTTAGTGTTAGGCTTAAGAGTTAGGGTTAGGTTTAATTGTTAGGATTAGGATCAGGGTTAAGGGTTAGGGTTAAGTGTCAAGTGTTACGGTTATTTTTAGGTGTACGGTTAGGGTTAGCGGTTAGGGTTAGGGTTAGTTTGTAGGGATAAGGTAATGTTTAGCAGTTTTGAATTAGCCTTAGGGATTAGGTGTTACAATTGTGGCTAGGAGTTAGGGTTAGAATTAAGGGATAGGGGTTGTTCTTAGGGTAAGTCTTATGCATTAACGTTAGGATAACAGGTTCAAGTTAGAGTTATGGTGAGGTTGATGTGTTAAGGTGAGCAATAGTATCAGGGTGAGCTGTGATGTTCAGGGTTAGGGTTATGGGTGAGGGGTAGTGTTTATGCTTATATCACGAGCCCTCTCTGCTCTAGGAGGGGGCTTAGAGGGCTGGGATAGATGCCGGAAGCCACTCTATCATACACTGGGTATGGGCCCCTTGGTTTCATGCCGGACACAGTGGCCAAGCCTCCTTCTACACATGGCATGGGAGGATTGTAGGCTTTGTAAACTCTGAGAAAGCAAGAAGTCTGAGAATTAAATTTAGGGCTAGGATTAGGGTTAGGGTTAGCAATATAGGTTACTGTTATGGTGAGGGCTTAGGGTTAGGGGTTTCAGTTAGGGTCAGGGTTAAAGGTTAGTGTTAGGTTTAACAGTTACAGTTAGGTTTAGGGTTAAGCTTTAAGGTTTAAGCTTAGGGTTAAGATTAGGGGTTAGGTTTTGGTACAGGGTAAGGGTTAAGTGCTAGGTTTAGGCTCAAAGATTAGGATTAGGGTTAGGGTTAAGGTTTAGTGTGAGGGTTAACGGTTAGGGTTAAGGTTAAGTGTTAGGTTTATGGGTTAGGGTTAGGGTTAAGTGTTCATGTTAGGTTTAGGGTTAGAGTTAAGTGTTATGGTTAGGGTTAGGGGTTTGGGTTAGGTTTAGGGTTCATGGTTAAGGTTACATTTAGGGGTTAGGTTTAGGGTAAGCGTTTAGTGTTAGTGTTGGGCATTAGGGTCAGGGCTTAGGTAGGGTTAGGGGTTAGGGTCAGTGTTTGGGCTTTGATTTGGCGGTTAGTTTAAGGGTACAGGACCTGTGTAATCTATGGTGAGAAGGGTGCAGAATGTTTCCATGCGACACTA
This sequence comes from Eulemur rufifrons, assembly GCF_041146395.1. Lineage (NCBI taxonomy): Eukaryota > Metazoa > Chordata > Mammalia > Primates > Lemuridae > Eulemur > Eulemur rufifrons. The sequence continues at coordinate 34,325 of NW_027183173.1, read as the reverse complement.
CACCATCGGATCCTGGGCCTTTGGCCCAGACCTACTTGCAGGACTCATGCGGAAACTCTACTCACGCATTGCATGGTTGTATTTTAGGCTTGGTTAACTCTGAGAATGGAAGTAGTGTGAGAAATAGGGTTATGGTTAGGGTTAAGGGTTTGGTGTTAGGGGTTAGGGTTCAAGTGAGGTTTAGTGGTTAGGGACTAGGATTTAGGGTTAGTGTTAGGGTTAGGGGTTAGTTTTGCGTTAGGGGCTAGGGTTAGATTTATGGTTGGGGTTAGTGTTAGGGTTAGGATTAGGCATCAGGGTTAGTGTTAGGGTTAAAGGATAGGATTGGCGTTAAGTGTTTAGGCTTAGGGTTTGTGTTAAGTGTTAGGGTTGGGGTTTAGGCTTAGGGTTACGGTTTGAGTTAAGCTCTAGGGTGAGGGTTAAAGATTAGGCTTAGGATTATTGGTTAGGGATAGAGTTATGTTTAAGGGTTAGGGATAGGGTTAGGTTTAGGGTTCAGTGTTAGGGTTAGCATTAGGGGTTAGGGTTAGGGTTAGGGGTTAGGCGTAGTGATGTATTAAGGGCTATGGTTAGAATTAGGATTGGGGTTAGTGTTAGGTTTAGGGTTAGGGGTTAGGTTTAGGGTTAAGGGATAGGATTATGGTTAAGGGTTGGGCGTAGCTTTAGGGTTAAGATTTAGTGTTAGGGTCCGGTTTAAGGGTTAGGGTGAGGGTTAACGGTTAGGGTTAGGGTTGGGGTTAGGGGTTAGGGATATAGTTAGTATTAAGTGTTAGAGTTAGGTTTAGGGTTCAGGGTTAGGGTTAGCTTTAGGGGTTATGATTAGGGTTAGGTGTTAGTTTAGTGTTAGTGTTAGGTCTAGGCGTCAGGGTAAGGTTTAGGGTTAGGGTTAAGAGCTAAGGTTGGGTTAGGGTTAGGGTTAGGGTTAGGAGTTAGGGTAAAGGGTCAAGGGTTAGCATTATTTTTAGCCATAGCTTTGGCGTTAGGAGTAAGGGTTAGGTTCAGTGTTAGGGTAACAGTAGGTTACCGTAACAGTAACTACGTAGGGTAACAGTTAGTGTTAGTGGTTTAGAATTAGGGTTAGGGATTAGTTGTCACAGTTATGACTAGGAGATAGGGTTAGAATTATGGGATAGGGGTTAATCTCAGGGTAAGTGTTATGCATTAACGTTAGGATAAGAGGTTAAAGTTCAGGTTACAGTGAGGTTTACATTCTAAGGTGAGCAATAGAATCAGGGTTAAATGTTATTTTCAGGGTTAGAGTTTTGGGTGAGGTGTAGAGTTTATGCTTAGGGCACGGGCCTTGTCTGCATTAGGCGGGGGGGGGGGTTAGGGGGCTGGGATTGTCACCAGGAACCCACTCTATCGTACTCTGGTTATGGGCCCCAGCGGTTCATTCAGGACACAGTGGAAGAGCCTCCTTTCACGCATGGCATGGGAGGATTGTAGGCTTTCTAAACTCTAAGAAAGCAAGAAGACTGAGAATTAGATTTAGGGTTAGGGTTAGGGTTCGGGTTAAGGATCAAGGTTAGTATTAGGGTGAAGGCTTAGAGTTAGGGGTTACGGGTAGCGTTACAGGTTACTCTTAGTTTTAACCGTTACAGTTAGGTTCAGGGTTAAGGTTTATGGTTAGGTTTAAGGTTAGGGTTTAGGGTTTGGTACAGGATTAGGGTTAAATATTAGGTTTAGGGTTAAAGATTACGATTAAGGTTAGGTTTAAAGGTTAGTGTGAGGGTTAACAGTCAAGGTTAAAGTTAAGAGTTAGGGTTAGGGTTAGTGTTAGGATTAAGGGTTCATGTTAGGTTTAGGGTTAGAGTTAAGTGCTATGGTTAGCGCTCGAGGTTAGGGTTAGGTTTAGGGTTCACAGTTAGGGTTACGTTTAGAGGTTAGCATTAGGGTTAGGGATTAGCTTTAGGGTAAGAGTTTAGAGTTAGTGTTGGGCTTTAGGCTCAGGGCTTAGGTTTAGGGTCAGAGGTTAGGGTTGATGTTAGGGCTTAGATTTAGTGGTTAATTTAAGGGCACAGGACCTGTTTATTCTACAGTGAGAGGGGTTAGGGTTAGGGTTAGGGTTGTCGTAGGGGTTAAGGTTAGATTTAACCTTGGGGTTAGTGTTAGGGTTAGGATTAGGGGGTTAGTGTTAGGGTTAGGGGTTAAAAACACCTACAGCCAGCCCTAACCCGATTTCTGACACTTCTTCCATTCTCAGAGTTAACCAAGCCTACAATACAGCCATGTCATGCGTGAGAAGAGGCTCCACCTGAGTCCTGTATGTAGGTCTTGGCCCAAGGCCCAGCGTACGGTGGTGTTGTGTCGCAGCGACCCTGTGCACCACTCTCACCATAGATTAAACAGGTCCTGTGCCCTTAAACTAACCGCTAAATCTCAGCCCTAACACTAATCCTAACCCCTAACCCTAAAAGTTATCCTTAACCCTACTGTTAACACTCAAACTAACCCTTAACTCTAACCCTTGTCATGATCTTTAACCCTAACCCTAACACTTAACCCTAACCCTGTACCAAACCATAACCCCTAAGCTTAACCCTAACCCTAAACCTAAACCCTAAGTCTAACTGTAACTGTTAAACCTAACAGTAACTTTTAACCCTAAAACTAACCGTATCCCCTTACCCGAAGCCCTCACCCTAAGATTAAACTTCATCCCTAACCATAACGATAATCCTAACCTTAAATCTAATTCTCAGACGTCCTACTTTCTTAGAGATTTGAAAGCTTACAAACCTCCTTTACCATGCGTGAAATCAGGCTCTGCCAGAGTGTCCTACAAGAAACCCATGGGCCCATACCCTGCGTACGATAGAGTGGGTTTCTGGTGACAATCGCATCCCCCTCAATCCCACTCCTAGGGCAGACAGGGCCCATACCCTAAGCAAAACCCTACCCCTCACTCATAATTCTAACCCTGATCCTATTGCTCACCTTAACACATAAACCTCACCGTAAACCTAACTTTAACCACTTATCCTAACATTAATGCATAACACTTATGCTAAGAACAACCCCTATCACTTAATTCTAACCCTAACTCCTAGCCATAACAGTAACCCCTAATCCCTAACCCTAATTCTAACCACTAAACATTACCTTAACCCTACAAACAACCCTAATACTAACCCTAACCTTAAACGCTAACCCTAACCTTATCCCTAAACATAACTTTAAAAGTTTACCCTAAACCCTAACCCTATCCCCTAACCCTAAGCCTAACCCTTAATTCTGATCCTAATCCTAACAATTAAACCTAACCCTAACCCTTAACCCTAACACTAACCCTTACCTTAATGCCGAGACCTAATCTTAGCAGTAAAGCTACCTCTAACCCTAACCCTAGACCTTAAACCTAACACTATCCCTAACTTATAACCCTAACCCTAACTGTTAACCCTCACCCTAACCCTTAACTCGGACCATAACCCTAACCCTTAACCCTAACCCTATCCCTTAATGCTAACCCTAAGCCTTAACCCTTAACCCTAATCCTATCCCTTAACCCTAACCCTAACCCCTAACCCTAACCCTAACCCCAACCCTAAATCTATCTCTAGTCCCTAACCCAACCCTAACCGTTAACCCCTAATGCTAACATTAACCCTAACCCCTAATCCCTAACACCTAACCCTCACGTGAACACTAACCCCTAACCCCAAACACCTAACCCTAATCATAACCATAATTCTCACACTTCCTCCATTCTCAGAGTTAGCCAAGCCTACAATAAAACCATGCCATGCGTGAGAAGAGGCTCTGCCTGAGACCTGCATGTAGGTCTGGGCCCAAGGCCTAGGGTACGATGGTGTGGTGTGGCGATGACCCATTCTGCACACTTCTCACCATAGATTACACAGGTCCTGTGCCCTTAAAATAACCTCTAAATCTAAGTCCTAACGCTAACTCTAACACTAACCCTTAACCCTAAACTTAAGCCCTGACCCTAACGCCCAACACTAACATTAAACCCTTACCCTAATCCTTACCCATAACCCTAATGCCTAAACGTAACCCTAACGATGAACCCTAAACCTAACCCTAACCCAAAACCCTAACCATAACACTTAACTCTAACCCTAAACCTAACACGAACACTTAAACCTAAACTTAACCACTAACCCTAACACTTAACCTTAACCCTAACCGTTAACTCTCACACTAACCCTTAAACCTAACCCTAATCGTAATCTTTAACCCTAAACCTAACAGTTAACCCTTACCCTGTACCAAAACCTAACCCCTAACCTTAACCTTAACCCTAACACTTGACCCTAAAGCTAACTGTAACCATTAAACCTAACACTAACCTTTAACCCTGACCGTAACTCTAACCCCTAACCCTAAGCCCTCACCCTAATGCTAAACTTTATCCTTAACACTAACCATATTCCTATCCCTAAATCTAATTCTCAGACTTCTTGCTTTCTCAGAGTTTAGAAAGCCTACAATCCTCCCATGCCATGCGTGAAAAGAGGCTCTGCCACTGTGTCCTGCATGAAACCCAGGGACCCATACCCAGTGTACGATAGAGAAAGTTCTCGGCCACAATCCTAGACCCCTAATCCTCCCGCCTAGTGCAGACAGGGCCCGTGCCCTAAGCATAAAAAGTACGCCTAACATATAACCCTAACCTTGAACGTAACACCTAACCCTGATCCTACTGCTCACCTTATCATGTAGACCACACTGTAACCCTAACTTTAACCGCATCTCCTAAAGTTAATGCATAACACTTACACTGAGAACAACGCCTATCCCATAATTCTAACCCTAAATCTTAGCCATAACCATAAAACCTAATCCCTAACCCTAATTCTAAACTGCTAACCCTAACCTTAACACTACCAACAACCCTAACACTAACCCTAACCCTAACCCTCACCCCTAATCCTACCCTATGCCTAAAAGTAACCCTAACTCCTAACCCTTATCCCTAACCAAAAGCCCTGTCCCTAACCATAAGACATAAGTCTCACCCTTATACCCTAACCCTAATACGAATCCTTAAGCCTAACCCCCAATCCTAACAATTAACCTTAACCCTAACTGTTAACGCTCACCCTAACCCTTAAATCAGACCAAAACCCTAACATTTAACCCTAACCCTAATCCCTAATGCTAACCCTAAGCCTTAACCCTTTACCCTAATCCTATCCCTTAAGCCTAACCCTAACCCTAATTCCTAACCCTAACCATAATCCCTAACCCTAACCCTAACACTAACCCTAACTCTGAATCTAACCCTAGCCCCTAAACCAACACTAACCCCTAACCCCTAACCCTAACACTAACACTAACTCCTAATTTCTAACCCCTGAACCACACTCAAACCCTAACCCCTAACCCCAAACAATTAACCATAACCATAACCCTAATTCTCACACTTCCTCCATTTTCAGAGTTCACCAAGCCTACAATAGAGCCATGCCATGAGTGAGAAGAGGCTCCGCCTGAGTCCTGCATGTAGGTCTGGGCCCAAGGCCCAGGTACGATGGTGTGGTGTCAAGGGGACCAATTCTGCACCCTTCTCACCATAGATTAAACAGGTCCTGTGCCCTTAAACTAACCGCTAAATCTAAGCCCTAACACTAAACCTAAACGCTAACCCTAAACCTAAGCCCTTATCCTAATGCCCAACACTAACACCAAACACTCACCCTAAACCTAACCCGTAACCCTAACCCCTAAACGTAACCCTAACCATGCACCCTATATCTAACCCTAACCCCTAACCCTAACCATAACACTTAACTCTAACCCTAAACTAACATAAACCCTTAACACTAAACCTAATCCCTAACCCTCATGCTTAACCCTAACCGTTAATCCTCACACTTACCTTTAAACCTAACCCTAATTGTAATCTTTAACTCTAAACTTAACACTTAAACCTTAACCTGTACCAAAACCTATCCCCTAAACTGAACCCTAACACTAAACCTTAACGCTAAACCTAACTGTAACTGTTAAACCTAACACTGACCTTTAACTCTGACCCTAAACCTAACCCCTAACCCTAAGGCATCACCTTAACACTAAACTTCATCCCTAATTCTAACCATAATCCTAACCCTAAATCTAATTCTCAGACTTTTTCTTTCTCAGAGTTTAGAAAGCCTATAATCCTCCCACGCCATGTGTGAAAGGAGGCCCTGCCACTGTGTCCAGGGGCCAATACCCAGCATACGATAGAGTGATTTCCCGGCGAATATGCTAGCCCCCTAACCTCTCCGCCTAGTGCAGACAAGGCACGTGCCCTAAGCATAAACACAACCCCTAACCAATAACCCTAACCATAACTGTTAACTCTCACCCTAACATTTAACCCTGACACTAACCCTAACCCGTAAACCTATCCCTAAACCTTTACCCAAAGCCTAAGCCTTAACTCTAACACTATCATTTAACCCTAGCCCTAACCCCTAAATGTTACACTAACCATGAACCCTAAGCCTAACCGTAACCCCTAACACTAACCATAACACTTAACTGTAACCCTAAACCTAACAAGACCCCTTAACCCTAACACTAACCCCTAACCCTAGCCCTTAAACTTAACCCTAAACTTTTACCCTCACACTAACCTTTAACACTAACCATAATGCTAATCTTTAACCCTAAACCTAACACTTAACTCTTACCCTGTACGAAACCCTAACCCCTGACCTTAACCCTGACAATAAACCTTAACCCTAAACCTAACTTTAACCGTTAAAACTAACACTAACCTTAACCCTAACTCTATCCCTAACCCTTAACCCTAAGCCCTCACCCTAACACTAATCGTCATCCCTAATCCTAACGATAATCCTATCCCTAAATCTTAATCTCAGACGTCTTCCTCTCTCAGAGTTTAAAAAGCCCTCACCCTAAAATTTAACCCTAAACCTAACTGTAACTGTTTAAACTAACACTAATCTTTAACCATAACCCTAACCCTTAACCTGAACCCTAAGCCAAACTCTTAACCCTAATCCTATCCCTTAACCCTAACTCTAATCCCTAACTCGAACGCTAACACTAACCCCAACCCTAAACCTAACCCTAGCCCCTAACCCAACCCTCACCCCAACCCCTAACCCTAACACTAACCCTAACCCCTAATGCCTAACCCCTAACCCTCATTTGAACACTCTCTCCTAAACCCAAATCCCTAACCCTAACCATAACCCTAATTCTCACACTTCTTCCATTCTAAGAGTTAACCAAGCCTACAATACAACCATGCCATGCATGAGAACAGGCTCCCCCTGATTCCTGCATGTACGTCTGAGCCCAAGGCCCAGGGTACAATGCTGTGGTGTCTCAGCGACCGATTCCACACCCTTCTCACCATAGATTAAACAGGTCCTCTGACCTTAAACTAATCGCTAAATCTAAGTCCTAACACTAACCCCTACCCTAAACAGAAACCCTGACCCAAACTCCCTTCACTAACACTATACCCTTACACCAAACCTAACCCCTAAACCTAACCCCTAAACATAACCTTAACCATGAACCCTAAACCTGAACCTAAACCCTAACACTTAAGTGTAACCCTAAACCTAACACGAACCCCTAATCCTAACCCTAAACCCTAACCCTAACCCTTCACCTTAACCCTAACCGTTAACCCTCAGCTAACCCTTAAACCTAACACTAATCCTAATCTTTACCCCTAAGCCGAACACTTAACCCTAACCCTGTACCAAACCCTAATCCCTAACACTAAGCCCTCTCCCTAACACTAAACTTCATCCCTAACCCTAACCGTAATCCTAACCCTAAATCTAATTCTGAGACTTCTTGCTTTCTCAGAGTTTAGAAAGCCTACAATCCTCCCATGCCATGCATGAAAGGAGGCTCTGCCACTGTGCCCTGCATGAAACCCAGAGGCCCATACCCAGCATACGATAGAGTGGGTTCCTGGTGACAATCCCAGCCTCCGAGCCCCCCCACCTAGTGAAGACAGGGCCTGTGCCCTAAGCATAAACACTGCCCCTAACCCATAACCATAACCCTGATCATAACATCTGACCCTGATCCTATTGCTCACCTTAACATGTAAAACTCACCATAACCCTAACCCTAACCCCTTATCCTAACGTTAATGAATAATACTTACCCTGAGGACAACACCTATCCCATAATTCTAACCCTAACTCTTATTCATAACTGTAAAACCTAATACCTAATTGTAAGCTGCTAACCCTAAATTTAACCCTACCAACAGCCCTAACACTAACCCTAACCCTAACCCTTGATCCTTAAGCCTAAATCCTAACCCTAACCCTAACCCTAAGTATAAACTCTACCCCTCACCCATAACCCTAACCCTGAACATAAAACCTAACCCTGATCCTATTGCTCACCTTAACACGTAAAGCTCACCGTAACACTAACTTTAACCGCTTACCCTAACTTTAAGCATAAAACTGACCCTGAGACCAACCCCTATGCCATAATTCTAACCCTAACTCCTTACCATAACCATAACACCTAATCCCTAATCCTAATTCTAAACTGCTAAACCTAACCTTAAGCCTACAAAAAACCTTAACGGTAACACTAACCCTAACACCTAATCCTAACCCTGTGCCTGAAAATAAACCTAACCCTTAACCTTTAACCCTAATGCTAACCCATAACCCTAACCATAACACTTTACTCTAACCCTAAATCTAACACGAACGCTTAACACTAGCCCTAAACCCTAACCCTAACCCTTAAACACAAACCTAACCATTAACACTCACACTAACCGTCAACCCTAATCCGAATTCTAATCTTTAACCCTAAACCTAACACTTAACCCTAACCCTGTACCAAACCCTAACCCCTAACCATAACCCTCACCCTAAAACGTAACCCTAAACCTAACTGTAACCGTTAAACCTAACTCTAACATTTAACCTTTACTCTACCCATAATCCCTAGCCCTAATCCCTCACCCTAGCACTAACCTCATTCCTAACCCTAACTATAATCCTAACCCTAAATCTAATTATCAGACTTCTTGCTTTCTCAGCGTTAGAAAGCCTACAATCCTCCCATGCCATGAATAAAAGGAGGCTCTACCACTGTGTCCTGCCGGAAACCCCAGTGCCCATACTCAGCATACACTAGAGTGGGTTCCCGACGACAATCGCAACCCCAAACCCCTCCCCCCCTGCCTAGTGCAGACAGGGCCCGAGTCGTAAGCATAAACCCTACCCCTCACCCCTAACCATAACCCTGAACATAACACCTGACCCTGATCCCATTGCTCACCTTAAAATGTAAATCTCACCATAACCCTAAATTTAACCCCTTATCATAACGTTAATGCATAACACTTACCCTGAGAACAACTCCTATCTCTGAATTCTAACCCTAACTCCAAGCCATAACCATAACACCTAATCCCTAATGCGAATTCTAAACTGCTAACCCTAACCTTAAACCTACCATCAAACCAAACATTACCCTAGCCCCTAACTTTAAAACTATGCCTAAAAATAACCCTAACACTTCACCCTTAATCCTAACCCCTAACTCTAACCCTAACCCTACCCCTAAGACCCTAACAATAACCCTAACTGTTAACCCTCACCCTAACACGTAACCCTGAACTTAACCCTAAACCTTAACACTAACCCTTAACCCTAACCCTAAGCCAAACCCTTAACCATAATCCTATCCTTTAACCCTAAACGCTAACCCTAATATTAACCCCAACCCTAAACCTAACCCTAGCACCCTAACCCAAACCCAACAACTAACCCCTATCCCTAACACTAACCCTAACTCCTAATCCCTAGGACCTAACCCTGACTCGAACCATAATCCCAAACTCCAAACCCCTAACCCAAACCCTAACCCTGATTCTCACACTACTTCCATTCTCAGAGTGAAGCAAGCCTACAATACAGCTATACTATGCGTGAGATGAGGCTCCACCTGAGTCCTGCATGTAGGTCCTTTCCCAAGGATCAGGGAACGATTTTGTGCTTTCGTGGAGACTCCGACAGCACCCTTCTCACCGTAAATAAAACAGGTCCTGTGCCCTTAAACTAAAAGCTAAATCTCAGCCCTAACACTAACACTAACCCCTAACCGTAAACATAAGCTCCGACCGTAACGCTGAACACGAACTCTAAAACCTTACCCTAAACCTAATCCCTAACCCTAACACTAACCCATAAACATAACACTAACCATGAACCCTAAACCTAACCCTAACCATAACACTTAACGCTAACCCTAAAGCCTACACGAAGACTTATTCCTAACACTAACAAAAACCCTAGCCCTTAGTCTTGATCCTTATCATTAACCCTCACACTAGCCCTTAACCCTAACCCTAATCCTAATCTTTAACCCTAAAGCTAAAACTTAAGCCTAACACTGTACCAAACGCTAAACCTTAACCTTAACCCTAACCCTAAAACATAACCATAAACCTGACTGTAACGGTTAAACCTAACACTAACCTTTAACCCTAACCACTGACCTTCAGAACGCACCCTAACACTAACCTTCATCCCTAAACATTACCATAAACCTACCCCTAAATCTAATTCTCAGACTTCTTGCTTTCTCAGAGTTTAGAAAGCCTACAATTCTCCCATGTCATGAGTAAAAGGAGGCTCTGCCACTGTGTCCTGCAAGAAACCCGGGGGCCCATAACTAGTGCATGATAGAGCGGGTTCCCAGTGGCAATCCTAGTCCCTAACCCCCCCCCCCTCCTGGTGAAGACAGGGCCCGTGCGCTAAGCAAAAACACTATCCCTAACAGATAACCCTAACTCCAAACATAAAACCTAACCCTGATCCTGTTGCTCACCTTAAAACATAAACCTAACCATAACACTAATTTATCCCCTTATGTTAACGTTAATGCATAGCACCCAAAGAAGAAGCCCTATCCCATAATTCTAAACCTAATCCCTAGCCATAACCATAACACCTCATCCATATTCTAAAGTGCCAACCCTAAACTTCAACCTACCATCAACCCTAACCCTAACCCTAACCCTTAACCCTAAGCCCTCACCCTAACACTAATCTTCATCCCTAAACCGTGCCGTAATCCTAACCCGAAATCTAATTCTCAGACTTCTTGCTTTCTCAGAGTTTTGAAAGCCTACAATCCTACTAAGCCATGCATGAAAGCCCGCTCTGCGACAGTGTCCTGCAGGAAACCAGAGGCCCATACACTGCATACGATAGAGTAGATTACCAGCGACCATCACAGACCCCTATCTTTGCCTCCTAGTGCATACAGGGCCCGTGCCCAGAGCATAAACCCTACCCCTCACCCATAAGACTAACCCAGAACATAACACCTAACCCTGATCATACTGCTCACCTTAAGAGGTAAAGCTCACCATAACCCTAACTTTAACACCTTATCTTAACGTTAATGCATGACACCCTGAGAAAAAGCACTATACTGTAATTCTAACGCTAACTCCTAGCCATAACCATAACACCTGATCCCGAATTCTGAAACGCCAACCCTAACCTTAACCCTACCAACAACACTAACACTAACCCTAACACCTTACCCTAACCCTACGCATAAAAATAACCCTAACCGTTGATCCTTAGTCATAACCCCTAACCTTAACCCTAACACTTAACCCTAATCCCAAGCCTAACCATTAAACATAACCCTAACACTTAACCTTAAACCTAACCTTTACCTTAATGCCTAGAGATCTAACACTAACACTGACTTACAGTTAACACTAACCCTAACCCCCTAATGTTAACCTTAAACCTGAACCATAAACCTAACCCTTAACCCTAATCCTATCCCTAACCCCCTAACCCTATCCCTAACTGTTAACCCTCACCCTAACCCTTAACCGTGACCCTAACCCTAAACCTGAACCCTTACCCTAAGCCTAACCCTTAACCCTAACCCTATCCCTTAACCCTAACGCCTAACCCTAACGCTAACTCCAAACCTAAACCTTACCCTGGCCCCCTAAACCAGAGTTAACACCTAACCCGTAACACTAACTCTAACCCTAACCACTAATCCCTAGCACCTAACCCTGACTCCAAGCCTAACCCCTAACTCGAAACCCCTAACCCCAACCCTAACCCTAATTCTGACACTACTTCCATTCCCGAGTGAAGCAAGCCTACAATACAGCCATGCCATGTGTGAGATGAGGCTCCGCCTGAGTCCTGCATGTAGATCTTGTCCCAGGGCCCAGGGAATGATGTTGTGCTTTCGTGATGACTCCGACCGCACCCCTCTCACCGTAGATTAACCAGGTCCTGTGCCCTTAAACTGACCGATAAATCTAAGCCCTACCACCAACACTAACCCCTGACCCTGAACCTAAGCCCCGAGCCTAAAGCCCAACACTAACTCTAAACCCTTACCCTAAACCTAATCCTTAACCCTAATGCTAACCCCTAAACGTAACCCTAACCGTGGACAGTAAACCTAACCCTAACCTCTAACACAAACCCTAACACATAACTCGAACCCTAAAGCTAACCCTAACCCTTAACCCTAAACCTAAACCCTAACCCTAACTCTTAACCTTAACCCTAACCGTTAACTCTCACGCTAACCTTTAATCCTAACCCTAATCCTAATCTTCAACCGTAAACCTAACACTTAACCCTAACCCTGTACCTAACCCTAACCCTATACCAAACCCTAACCCCTCATCTTAACCCTAACCGTAAACCTCAACCCTAAACCGAACTGTAACCGTTAAACCTAAGAGTAACCTTTAACCCTAACCCTAATCCCTAACCCTAAGCCCTCACCCTAACACTAAACTTCATCCTTAACCCTAACCAGAATCCTAACCCTAAATCTAATTCTCAAACTTCTTGCTTTCTTAGAGTTTAGAAAGCCTGCAATCCTCCCATGCCATGCGTGAAAGGAGGCTCTACCACTGTGTCCTGCATCAAACCCACGGGCCCATACCCAGAGTACGATACAGTGGGATCCTGGTGACAATCCCAGTCCCCTAACCTCCCCCCACCCCCGCCTAAGGCAGACAGGGCCCGTGCGCTAAGCATAAACAATACCTGTAACAGATATCCCTCACCGTGAACATAACACCCAACCCTGTTCCTATTTCTCCCCTTAACACGTAAACCTCACCGTGAGCCTAACTTTAACCTCTTATCCTAACGTTAGTGCATAACCCATTCCCTGAGAACAACCCCTATCCCATAATTCTAACCCTATCTCCTAGTCGTCACTGTAACACCTAATCCCTAACCCTAATTCTAAACCGCTAACTCTAACCGTAACCCTGCCTATAACCCTAACACTGACAGTAACCCTTACTTCTAACCCCAACGCTATGCCTAACAAAAACCCTTAACCCTTCACCCTAACCCCTAAGCCTTACCCTAACCCTTAACCCTAATCCTAATCCTATCCATTCAACCTAACCCTAGCTCTTAAAGCTAACCCTAAACCTTACCCTCACGACTAGACCTAACCCTGACACTAACCTAACACCTAACCCTAACCATAACCCCTACAGCTAACCTTAACCCTGAACCCTAAACCTAAACCTAACACTGAACCCTCACTATATCCCCAACCTCTAAGCCTAATCCTAACCGTTAACCCTCACCCTAACACTTAAACTGGACCATAACACTAAACATTAACCCTAACACTAAACTTTAACCCTAAACCTGAGCCCAACCCTTAACGCTAATCCTATCCTTTTACCCTAAACCTAACTCCTAAACCTAACCCTAACACTAACCCCAATCCTAATTCTAACCATACCCCTTCATAAAACACTAACTCCTAACCCTAACACTTACCAAAAACCCTAATCGCTAATCCCTAACACTAACGCTTAACCTTTACCGTAACCGTTAACCCTCACCCTAACCCTTAACGCTGACCCTAACCTTAACCTTTAATCTAAGCCTGACCCTTAACCCTAACAGTAAGGAAAACCCTCACGCCAACCTTATCCCTTATCCCTAACCCTAACACTACAGCTAAAAATAACCCTAACCTTTGATCCTTAAACCTAACCCCTAACACTTACTTTAACCCCAAACCCTAACCCTAATCCTAAGCATTAAACCTAACCCTATCTCTTAACCCTTACTCTAACGCCTAGATCTAACCCTAAAATCTAACCTACCACCTAATCCTAACCTTAAGCCCTAATGCTAACTCTAACCCTGAACCCTAAACCTACCCGTGAACCCTTAACACTAACCCTATCCATAAACCTTAACCCTGACCCTAACCATTACCCGCACCCAAGCATTTAACCCTGACCCTAACCCTAATCCTTAACGATAAACTTAACACTAAACCCCAACCCTAAGCCCAACACTTAACCCTAAACCTGACCCTTGACCCCTAACCCTAAACCTAAGCCTAACCCCAACCTGAACCCTTAATCTTGACCCTTACCCTTAACCCTCACACTAACCCTACTCCTAATCTTTAACCATGAAGCTAACACTGAAGCCTACCCCTGTGCCAAACGCTAAACCCAAACCTTAACCCGAACCCTGAGACTTAACCGTAAACCTAACTGTAACTGTTAAACCTAACACTAACCTTTAACCCCAACCCCTAACCCAAGACCCCACCCTGACACTAATCTTCATCCCTAAACATTACCAGAATCCTACCCCTAAATCTAATTCTCAGATTTCTTGCTTTCTCAGAGTTTAGAAAGCCTACAACCCTCCCATGCCATGAGTAAAAGGGGGCTCTGCCACTGTGTCCTGCATGAAACCCAGGAGCCCATACCCAGCGTACGATAGAGTGTGTTCCCGGGGACAATCCCATCCCCCTAACCCCAGCCCCCCGCCCAGTGAAGACAGGGCCCGTACGCTAAGTATAAACACTACCCCTAACAGATAACCCTCACCCTGAACATAACACCTAACCCTGATCCTATTGCTCACCTTAAAACATAAACCTCCCCGTAACCCTAACTTAGCCCCTTAACTTAACGTGAATGCATAACACCTTGAGAAGAAGCCCTATCCCGTAATTCTAATCCTAAACCATAGTCATAACCGTAACACCTCATCCCTAATTCTAAAACGTCAAACCTAACCTTCACCCTACCAGCAACCCTAACCCTAACCCTAACCCCTAACCCTAAGCCCTCACCCTAACCACTAATCTTCATCCCTAAACCGTGCCGTAATCCTAACCCGAAATCTAATTCTCAGACTTCTTGCTTTCTCAGAGTTTTGAAAGCCTACAATCCTACTAAGCCATGCATGAAAGCCGGCTCTGCCACAGTGTCCTGCATGAAACCCAGAGGCCCATACACTGCGTGCGATAGAGTGGGTTCCCAGCGACCATCACAGACCCCTAACTTCGCCTCCTAGTGCATACAGGGCCCGTGCCCTAAGGATAAACCCTACCCCTCACCCATAACCCTAACCCAGAACATAACACCTAACCCTGATCCTACTGCTCACCTTAACAGGTAAAGCTCACCGTAACCCTAACTTTAACCCCTTATCTTAACGTTAATGCATGACACCCTGAGAACAAGACCTATACCGTAAATCTAACGCTAACTCCTAGCCATAACCATAACACCTAATCCCTAATTCTGAAACGCCAACCCTAACCTTAACCCTACCAACAACACTAACATTAACCCTAACCCCTTACGCTAACCCTACGCCTAAAAATAACCCTAACCTTTGATCCTGAGTCATTACCCATAATCTTAACCCTAACCCTCAACCCTAATCCCAATCCTTAACCATTAAACTTAACCCTAACTCTTAACCCTAACCCTGACCTTTACCCTAATGCCTAGAGATCTAACCGCAACACTGACCTACAGTTACACTAACCCTACCCTCTAACGCTAACCTTAAACCTGAACCATAAACCTAACCCTTAACCCTAACCCTATCCCTAACCCCCTTACCCTAACTCTAACTGTTAACCCTCACCCTAACCCTCAACCTTGACCCTAACCTTAAACCTTAATCCTAACCATGCGTTTCATGAGCCTCTGCCTTTGTCCTGCGTGACAGTTGAAGCCCAACACCAAGGGTAAGATGAAGTGGGGACGCAGCCTTGCTCCACACCCACAGTGCCCCGTACATTAGACGGGGCCCGTGCCCTAACACACACCGTTAAACGTAAGCCCTAACCCTATCACTAAACCAAACCCTTCGTAAGCCCTGAATCTAACTCCTAACAGTAACCCTAATCCCTGACCCTTACTCTTGCCTCTCACCCTAAACCTAAACCCAACCACTAAACATAATCCTAATCTCTAACCCTAACAGTAATCCTAACCCTAATTCTAACCTAAAACCCTAACCCCTAAACCTAATCCTAGTCCCTAACACCTAACCTTACCCTAAACCGAATTCCAATTCTCAGAGTTCTTCAATTCAAAAACTTAAAAAAGCCTACAATCCACCAATGCCGTGTCTGAGATGAGCGTCCGCCCCTATGTCCTGCATGACAGGCAGGCGCCAATGCCCAGGGTACTATGGAGTGGAGTCCTGGGGTCTGTAGGCTTGCTAAACTCCAGTTTGGAAGAATTGCTATAGTCATATATAGGGATGCTTACATTTACTTATAGAAAGCAACTATTGATGTGTGATTTGTAAGCTTGCCTTACTCTAGTTTGGATGAAGAAGCTGAATCATATATAGGAATATTAGCTTTGAGTTAGAGGAAGCATCTATGGGGGGTGCTTTTTTGGCTTGTTAAACTCTGGTTTGGAAGAAGTTCGAGAGTCTTGTATAGGAACGATATCATTCTTTCAGAGAAAGCAATTATAGGGAGTTGGTTTGTAGGCTTGCTAAGCTCTAGTTTGGAGGAAGGCGAGAGTCATATATAGGAACGCTTACGTTCACATAAAGCGTCTACGGGGGGACGGTTTCTAGGCTTCCTAAACTCTAGCTTGGAAAAAGAGGACAGTTATGTATAGGAACTCTCGGCGGGGGATTTGTAGCATTGCTAAAATCTTAGATTGGAAAAGTTGCGAGAGTCATACATAGGAATGTTAACATTCACTCAATGAAAGCAACTATAAGGGGTGCTTTCCAGGCTGGCTACACTCTAATTTGGAAAAAGTGCGACAGTCATATATAGGAAGGCTTATATTCACTCAGACAAAGCAATTATGTGTAGGTGTATAGTAGGCATGCTAACTCTAGTTTGGAAAATTTCGAGAGCCATGTATAGGAAAGCATACAGTAACTTAGAGAAAGCAACGAACAGGGGTGGAGTGTAGGCTTTCTAAACTCTAGTTTGGAGGAAGTGCCATAGTCATATATAGGAACGCTTAAATTCGTTCAGAGAAAACAGCTGTCGGGGATTTGTTTGTAGACTTATTCAACTCTAGTTTGGAAGAAGTGCGAGAGACATATATAGGAATGTTTACATTGACTCAAAGAAAGCAACTATGGGGGAGTGTTATTTTGGCATGCCAGATGTTAGTTAAGAAGAGGTACAAGACTCATATATAGGAACGCTTACATTCACACAGCGAGAGCAACTACGGAGTAGTGTCAGGTAGACATGTTAAAGTCTAGCTTGGGAGAAGTTCCAGAGTCCTATATAGGAAAGGTAACAGCCACTTTGAAAAAGCAAGTCTTGGCGGGTGGTTTGTAGGCCTGCAAAACCCTGTTTTGGTTGAAGTGTGAGAGTCATATATGAGAACGCTTACATTCACTCAGAGAAAGCAACGATGGGGTTGTTTGTAGGCTTACTAAACTGCAGTTTGGAAGAAGCACGAGAATCACATATAGGAGCACATACATTTTGACGCACTGAAAGTAACTATGGGGTGGTGTTTTATAGGCATGCTAAACTCTAGTTTGGACGAAGTTTGAGAATCACATATAAGAAAGCTTAGAGTCACTTAGAGAAAGCAAATCTCTGGGTGTGGAATGTAGGCCTGCTAAACTCTATTTTGGTTTAAGAGTGAGAGTCATATATGGGAAGGCTTACATTCCCTCAGAGAAAGCAACGACGGCGTGGTGGTTTGTAGGCATACTAAACTCTAGTTTGGAAGAAGTAGGAGAATGATATATGGGAACGCTTACATTCGCGTAGAGAAAGCAATTATGGGGTGGCGTTTTTGTAGCCATGCTAATCTCTAGTTTGGAAGAAGTTAAGGAGTAATATATAGGAAAGGGTACAGTCATAGAAACCAACTCTCGGGGGATGTTTTGTACACCTGCAAAACTCCAGTTTGGAAGTGGGAGAGAGTCATATTGGGGACCGCGTGCATTCACTCAGAGAAATCAACGATGGGATTGTGATTTGTAGGCATAGTCAACTCTAGTTTGGAAGAAGTACGAGAATCGTATATAGGAAAGCTTACCTTCACGCAGAGAAAGCAACTATGGAGTGATGTTTGTATGCCTACTAAAATATAGTTTGGAGGAAGTTCGAGAGCCATATCTGGGAAGCTTACAGTCACTTAGAGAAAGCAACCCTAGGGGGTGTTTCGTAGGCCTGCTAAACTCTATTTTCAATGAAGTGTTAGAATAATATATGGGAACTCAGTGAAAGCAACGTTGTGGTTGTGGTTCCTAGAAGAAGCAAGAGAATCACATGTAGAACCGCTTACATTCCGGCACCGAATGCAACTATGGGGTGGTGTTTTGTAGGCTTGCAAAACTCTAGTTTGGACGAAGTTTGAGAGTCATATATAGGAAAGTTTACAGTCACGTAGAGAAAGCAACTCTCTGGGTGTGGAATGTAGAGTTATTTTGGTTGAAATAGAGTTATTTTGGTTGAAATGTGAGAGTCATATATGGGAACGCTTACATTCACTCAGAGAAAACAACGTTTGGGTGGTGGTTTGTAGGGCATACTAAACTGTAGTTTGGAAGAAGTACGAGAGTCCTATATAGGAACACTTACATTCACACAGAGAAAGCACTTATGGCGTCAGGTTTTGTAGGCATGCTAAACTGTAGTTTGGAAGAAGTTGGAGAACCTTATACAGGAAAGATTACCGTCACCCAGGGAAAGCAACTCTCGGGAGATTTTTTTGTACACATGCTAAACTCTAATTTGGATGAAGTGTGAGAGTCAAACATGGGACCGCTTACATTCCCTCAGAGAAACAACACTGGGGTGGTTTTTGTAGGCATACTAAATAGTTTGGAAGAAGTACGAGAATGATATTTGGGAAGGCTTACATTCACACAGAGAAAGCAACTACGTGGTGGTGTTTTGTAAGCATGCTATAGTTTGGAAGAAGTTCCAAACCTGAACAGTCATTTAGAGAAAGCAACTCTTGGTGGGTGATTTTTAGGTCTGCTAAATTGTATTTTGAAAGAAGTACCAGAGTCATATATACTAATGCTTACATTCATGCAAAGAAAAAACCATGGGGTGATGTTTTGTGGGCATGTTAACCTGTAGTTTGGAAGAAGTTGGAGAGTCTTATTTAGGAAAGCTTACAGTCACCTAGAGAAAGCAACTCTCGGGAGAGCCTTTCTTGGCCTGTTAAACTCTACTTTGCATCAATTGTGAGAGTCAAACATGGGAATGCTTTCATTCATTCAGAGAACGCAACGTTTGGGTGGTGGTTTGTAGGCATTCTAAACTGTATTTTGGAGGAAGTACGAGAGTCATGTATATGAACGCTTACATTCATGCAGAGAAAGCAACTGTGGGGTGGTTTCTAGGCATGCTAAACTCTAGTTTGGACGAAGTTTGAGAATCACATATAAGAAAGCTTAGAGTCGCTTAAAGCAAATCTCTGGGTGTGGAATGTAGGTGTGCCAAACTCTATTTTGGTTTCAGAGTGAGAGTCATATATGGGAAGGCTTACATTCACTCAGAGAAAGCAACGATGGTGTGGTCGTTTGTAGGCGTACTGAACTCTAGTTTGGAAGAAGTAGGAGAATGATATATGGGAACGCTTACATTCATGCAGAGAAAGCAATTATGGGGTGGCTTTTTTGTAGCCATGCAAATCTCTATTTTGCAAGAAGTTAAAGAGTAATATATAGGAAAGCGTACCGTCATTTATAGAAACCAACTTTCGGGGGATGATTTGTAGGCCTGCAAAACTCTACTTTGGAAGAAGGGGGAGAGTCATATGGGGGACTGGGTATATTCACTCGGAGAAATCAACGACGGGGTTGTGGTTTGTAGGCATACTAAACTCTAGTTTGGAAGAAGGACGAGAATCATTTATAGGAACGCTTACATTCATGCAGAGAAAGCAACTATGGAGTGATGTTTGTATGCCTACTAAACGATAGATTGGAGGATGTTCGAGAGTCATATCTGGAAAGCTTACAGTCATTTAGAGAAAGCAACTCTCTGGGGGTGGTTCGTAGGCCTGCTAAACTCTATTTTCAATGAAGTGTTCGAATCATATACAGGAACGCTTACATTCACTCAGAGAAAGCAACGTTGGGGTGGCCGTTTTTGAGCATACTAAACTCTACTTTGGAAGAGGTACGAGAGACATACATAGGAACGCTTACATTAACACAGAGAAAGCAAATACGGGGTGCTGTAGTGCAGGCATGCTAAACTATAGATTGGAAGAAGTTCGAAAGCTGACAGTCACTTAGAGAAAGCAACTCTTGGCGGGTGATTTTTAGGTCTGCTAAATTGTATTTTGAAAGACGTACAAGAGTTATATACACAAACGCTTACATTTATGCAGAGAAAGAAACTATGGGGTGATGTTTTGTTGGCATGCTAAACTGCAGTTTGAAAGGACTTCCAGAGTGTTATATAGGATAGCTACAGTCACCTAGAGAAAACAACACTCGGGACAGCTTTGCAAGCCTCTAAACACTAATTAGCAGCAATTGTGAGAGTCAAATATGGGAAAGCTTACATTCACGGAGAGAACACAACGTTTGGGTGGTGGTTTGTAGGCATAATAACTGTAGGTCGGAAGAAGTAGGAGAGTCATATATATGAACAGTTACATTCACGCAGAGAAAGAAACTGTTGGGTGGTGTATGTACGCATGTTAATCTATACTTTGGAGGAAGTTTGAGAGTCATATCTGGGGAAAATTACAGTCACATAGCTAAATCAACCATCGGGGACTGGTTTGTAGGTCTGCTAAATTCTATTTTGGAAAAAGTGATTCATATAAGGGAATGCTTATGTTCACTCAGAGAAAGCAACGATGCGGTGGTGTACTGTTGGCATGCTAAACTTTAGTTTGGAAGAAGTTCGAGAGTTTTACATAGGAAAGCTTACATTCACCTAGAGAAAGCAACTCTCAGGATGTGGTTTATAGGCCTGGTGAACTCTAATTTGGATCAAGTGTGAGAGTCATACATACGAGTTCCAAAATACAGTTTAGTATGCCTACAAACCACCAGCCTAACATTGCTTTCTCTGAGTGGATATAGGCCTTCCCTTATATGAATCTCAGACTGCTTTCAAAATGCAATTTGCCGGACCTACAAAACACCACCCGAGAGTTGCTTTCTCTCACTATAAGCTTTCCTATATATGACTTTGGGACATAGTTTAGCATGCCAACAAAAGGCCACCCCATAGTTTGCGTGAATGTAAGTGTTCCTATGCATCACGCTCGTACTTCTTCCAAAGTATAGTACACCTACCAACCACCTCCCCAACGTTGCTTTTTCTGAGTGAATGTAAGCATTCTTTTATTCTCGTACTTCCTCCAAACTCCAGTTTAGTGTGACTAAAAATCACCACCGCAACCTTGCTTTCTCTGAGTGAATGTTAGCGTTCCCATTTAAGATTCACACTTCATCCAAAATAGAATTTAGCAGAACTACAAACCGGCCCCCAAGGGTTGCTTTCTCTGTGAGACTGTAAGCTTTCCTATTACTCTTAACTTCTTCGCAACTAGAGATTTGCATGCCTACAAAACACCACCCCATAGTTGCTTTCTCTGCGTCCATATAATCGTTCATATATATGACACTCGTACTTCTTCCAAACTGGAGTTAGTATACCTACAAACCGGCACCCAAATTTACCTTTCTCTGAGTGAATGAAGCGTATCCATGTATGCCTCTTTCACTTCATCCAAATTAGAGTTTAGCGGCCCACAAACCACCTCCTGTGAGTTGCTTTCTCTAGGTGACTGTAAACTTTCCTATATAAGACTCTCGAACTTCTTCCAAACTACAGTTTAGCATGTCAACAATACAGCACCCCATGGTTGATTTCTCTGAGTGAACATAAGTGTTCCCATATATGACTCTCACTCTTCTTCCAAAATAGAATTTAGCAGACCTACACAACACCCGATGGTTCCAATTCTCTAGGTGACTTTAATTTTTCCCACATATGACTCTCGAACTTTCTCCAAACTAGATTATGATGATTACATAGACCACCCCACAGTTGCTTTCTCTGCGTGAATGTAACCGTTCATATATGACTCTCCTACTTCTTTTGAACTACAGCATTTATTCCTACAAACCATCACGACAACGTTCTTTCTGTGAGTGAATGCAAGCGTTCTCACACTTCATCCAAATTACAGTTTAGCAGACCTACCAACAAACTACAGAGATTTGTTTTTCTCTGTGTCACTGTAATCTTTCCTATGTAAGGCTCTCTAACTTCTTCCAAACCACAGTTTAGCATGCCAACAAAATACGATCACAGAGTTGCTTTCTCTGCGTGAATGTAAGCATTCGTATATATGACTCTCCTACTTCCTCCAAAATACAGTTTAGAATGCTTACAAACCACCACCCAAACGTTGCGTTCTCTGAGTGAATGTAAGCGTTCCCATGTTTGACTCTCACAATTGATGCAATCTAGAATTTAGCATGCTTAGAAACAATCTCCCGAGAGTTGCTTTCTCTGGGTGACTGTAAACTTTCCTATGTAAGACTCGCGAACTTCTTCCAAACTACAGTTTAGCATGCCAACAAAACACCGCCCCATAGTTGATTTCTCTTCGTGATCATAAGCGTTCCCATATATGACTCTCATTCTTCTTTCAAAATAGAATTTAGCAGATCTACAAAATGGCCCCCGATGGTTGCTTTCTCTAAGTGACTGTAATTTTCCCCAGATATGACTCTCGAAATTCCTCCAAACTACAGATTAGCATGCATACATACGCCACCCAACAGTTGCTTTCTCTGCGTGAATGTAACCGTTCATATATGACTCTCCTACTTCTTCCGAACTACAGTTATTATGCCTACAAACCACCACCCAAACGTTGTGTTCTCTGAGTGAATGTAAGCGTTCCCATGTTTGACTCTCACAATCGCTGCTTGTTAGAGTTTAGCAGGCTTGCAAAGCTCTCCTGAGTGTTGCTTTCTCTAGGTGACTGTAAGCTATCCTACATAACACTCTCGAACTTCTTCCAAACTGCAGTTTAGCATCCCCACAACACATCACCCCATAGTTTCTTTCTACGCATGAATGTAAGCGTTTGTATATGACTCTGGTACGTCTTTCAAAATACAATTTAGCAGACTTAAAAAATCACCCGCCAAGAGTTGCTTTCTCTAAGTGACTGTCAGCTTTCGAACTTCTTCCATTCTATAGTTTAGCATGCCTGCACTACAGCACCCCGTATTTGCTTTCTCTGTGTTAATGTAAGCGTTCGTATTTATGTCTCTTGTACCTCTTCCAAAGTAGAGTTTAGTATGCTCACAAACGGCCACCCCAACGTTGCTTTCTCTGAGTGAATGTAAGCGTTCCTGTATATGATTTTAACACTTCATTGAAAATAGAGTTTAGCAGGCCTACGAACAACCCCCTGAGAGTTTCTTTCTCTAAATGACTGTAAGCTTTCCAGATATGACTCTCGAACATCCTCCAAACTATAGTTTAGTAGGCATACACACATCACTCCATAGCTGGTTTGTCTGCGTGAATGTAACCGTTCATATATATGACTTTCCTACTTCTTCCGAACTACAATTAAGGCCACAAACTGCAACCCAAACCTTGCGTTCTGAGTGGATGTAAACCTTCCCATACTTGACTTTAAGAGTTGGTGCAAATTATCAGGCTTAGAAATCATCTCCCAAGAGTTGCTCTCTCTAGGTGACTGTAAGCTTTGCTATATAAGATTCTAAACTTCCTCCAAACTATAGCTTAGTAGGCATACAAACCTCACTCCATAGTTGCTTTCTCTGCATGAATGTAAGCGTTCCTATATATGATTCTCGTACTTTCTCCAAACTAGAGTTTAGTATGCCTACAAAACACAACCCCATCCTCGATTTCTCTGAGTCAATGTACGTGGTCCCCAATATGACTCTCCCACTTCTTCCAAAGTAGAGTTTTGCAGGCCTACCCTTCATCCCCCGAAAGTTGGTTTCTATAAATGAGTGTACGCTTTCCTATATAACTTCTTCCAAACTAGAGATTAGCATGGGTACAAAAAAGCCACCCCATAATTGCTTTCTCTGCATGAATGTAAGCGTTCCCATATATCATTTTCCTACTTCTTCCAAACTAGAGTTTAGTATGCCTACAAACCACCACACCATCGTTGCTTTCTCTGAGTGAATGTAACCCTTTCCATATATGACTCTCAATCTAAACCAAAATAGAGTTTAGCACGCCTACATTCCACACCCAGAGATTTGCTTTCTCTAAGTGACTCTAAGCTTTCTTATATGTGATTCTCAAACTTCGTCCAAACTAGAGTTTAGCACGCCTAGAAAACACCACCCCACAGTTCCTTTCTCTGCATGAATGTAAGCGTTTGAATATATGACTCTGGTACTTCTTTCAAAATACAATTTAGCAGACCTAAAAATCCACCGCCAAGAGTTGCTTTCTCTAAGTGACTGTCTGCTTTCCAACTTCTTCCAAACTGTATTTTAGCAGGCCTACAAAACACCACCCCATAGTTGCTTTCTCTGCGTCCATATAAGCGTTCATATATATGACTCTAGTACTTCTTCCAAACTGGAGTTAGTATACCTACAAACCGGCACCCCAATTTACCTTTCTCTGAGTGAATGAAGCGTATCCATGTATGCCTCTTTCACTTCATCCAAATTAGAGTTTAGCGGCTTACAAACCACCTCCTGTGAGTTGCTTTCTCTAGGTGACTGTAAACTTTCCTATATAAGACTCTCGAACTTCTTCCAAACTACAGTTTAGCATGCCAACAATACAGCGTCCCATCGTTGATTTCTCTGAGTCAACATAAGCGTTCCCATATATGACTCTCACTCTTTTTCCAAAATAGAATTTAGCAGACCTACACACCAGCCCCCGATTCTTCCTTTCTCTAAATGACTCTAATTTTCCCCAGATATGACTCTCGAACTTCCTCCAAACTACAGATTATGATGATTACATACGCCACTCCACAGTTGCTTTCTCTGCGTGAATGTAACCGTTCATATATGACTCTCCTACTTCTTCGAACTACAGTTGTTATTCCTACAAACCACCACGACAAAGTTCTTTCTCTGAGTGAATGCAAGCGTTCTCACACATCATCCAAATTACAGTTTAGTAGACCTACCAACAAACTACAGAGAGTTGTTTTCTCTGTGTCACTGTAATCTTTCCTATATAAGGCTCTCGAACTTCTTCCAAACCACAGTTTAGCATGCCAACAAAATACGATCACAGAGTTGCTTTCTCTGCGTGAATGTAAGCATTCGTATATATGACTCTCCTACTTCCTCCAAAATACAGTTTAGAATGCTTACAAACCACCACCCAAACGTTGCGTTCTCTGAGTGAATGTAAGCGTTCCCATGTTTGACTCTCACAATTGATGCAAATTAGAGTTTAGCACGCTTAGAAACAATCTGCCGAGAGTTACTTTCTCTAGGTGACTGTAAGCTTTCTTATATAAGACTCGCGAACTTCTTCCAAACTACACTTTAGCATCCCAACGAAACACTGCCCTATCGTTGATTTCTCTGAGTGAACATAAGCGTTCCCACATATGAATTTCACTCTTCTTCCAAAATAGAATTTAGCAGATCTACAAAACGGCCCCCGATTGTTGCTTTCTCTAAGTGACTGCAATTTTCCCCAGATATGACTCTCGAACTTCCTCCAAAGTATAGATTAACATGCGTACATACACCACCCAACAGTTTCTTTCTCTGCGTGAATGTAACCGTTCATACATATGACTCCCCTACTTCTTCCGAACTACAGTTATTATGCCTACAAACCACCACCCAAACGTTGTGTTCTCTCCGTGAATGTAAGCGTTCCCATGTTTGACTCTCACAATTACTGCTAATTAGTGTTTAGAGGCTTGTAAAGCTGTCCCGAGTGTTGCTTTCTCTAGGTGACTGTAAGCTATCCTATATAACACTCTCGAACTCCTTCCAAACTGCAGTTTAGCATGCCAACAACACATCACCCCATAGTTTCTTTCTCTGCGTGAATGTAAGCGTTTGTATATGACTCTTGTACGTCTTTCAAAATACAATTTAGCAGACCTAAAAATCACCCGCCAAGAGTTGCTTTCTCTAAGTGACTGTCAGCTTTCGAACATCTTCCAATCTATAGTTTAGCATGCCTGCATTACAGCACCCCGTATTTGCTTTCTCTGTGTTAATGTAAGCGTTCGTATTTATGTCTCTCGTACCTCTTCCAAAGTAGAGTTTAGTATGCTCAAAAACGGCCACCCCAACGTTGCTTTCTCTGAGTGAATGTAAGCGTTCCTGTATATGATTCAAACACTTCATTGAAAATAGAGTTTAGCAGGCCTACGAACCATCCCCAGAGAGTTGCTTTCTCTAAATGACTGTAAGCTTTCCAGATATGACTCTCGAACATCCTCCAAACTATCGTTTAGTAGGCATACAAACATCACTCCATAGTTGCTTTCTCTGCATGAATGTAAGCGTTCCTATATATGATTCTCGTCCTTCTTCCAAACTAGAGTTTAGTATGCCTACAAACCACAACCCCATCGTTGATTTCTCCGAGTGAATGTACCCAGTCCCCCATATGACTCTCCCCCTTCTTCCAAAGTAGAGTTTTGCAGGCCTACAAACCATCCCCCGAAAGTTGGTTTCTATAAATGACGGTACACTTTCCTATATATTACTCTTTAACTTCTTGCAAAATAGAGATTAGCGTGGCTACAAAAAAGCCACCCCATAATTGTTTTCTCTGCATGAATGTAAGCGTTCCCATATATCATTCTCCTACTTCTTCCAAACTAGAGTTCAGTATGCCTACAAACCACCACACCATCGTTGCTTTCTCTGAGTGAATGTAAGCCTTCCCATATATGACTCTCACTCCGAAACCAAAATAGAGTTTAGCACGCCTACATTCCACACCCAGAGATTTGCTTTAAGCGACTCTAAGCTTTCTTATATGTGATTCTCAAACTTCGTCCAAACTAGAGTTTAGCATGCCTAGAAAACACCACCCCAGAGTTGCTTTCTCTGCATGAATGTAAGCGTTTGAATATATGACTCTGGTATTTCTTTCAAAATACAATTCAGCAGACCGAAAAATGAACCGCCGAGAGTTGCTTTCTCTAAGTGACTGTCTGCTTTCGAACTTCTTCCAAACTATAATTTAGCAGGAATACAAAACACCACCCCATAGTTGCTTTCTCTGCGTCCATATAAGCGTTCATATATATGACTCTAGTACTTCTTCCAAACTGGAGTTAGTATACCTACAAACCGGCACCCCAATTTACCTTTCTCTGAGTGAATGAAGCGTATCCATGTATGCCTCTTTCACTTCATCCAAATTAGAGTTTAGCGGCTTACAAACCACCTCCTGTGAGTTGCTTTCTCTAGGTGACTGTAAACTTTCCTATATAAGACTCTCGAACTTCTTCCAAACTACAGTTTAGCATGCCAACAATACAGCGTCCCATCGTTGATTTCTCTGAGTCAACATAAGCGTTCCCATATATGACTCTCACTCTTCTTCCAAAATAGAATTTAGCAGACCTACACACCAGCCCCCGATTGTTCCTTTCTCTATGTGACTCTAATTTTCCCCAGATATGACTCTCGAACTTCCTCCAAACTACAGATTATGATGATTACCTACGCCACCCCACAGTTGCTTTCTCTGCGTGAATGTAACCGTTCATATATGACTCTCCTACTTCTTCGAACTACAGTTGTTATTCCTACAAACCACCACGACAAAGTTCTTTCTCTGAGTGAATGCAAGCGTTCTCACACTTCATCCAAATCACAGTTTAGCAGATCTACCAAGAAACTACAGAGAGTTGTTTTCTCTGTGTCACTGTAATCTTTCCTATATAAGGCTCTCGAACTTCTTCCAAACCACAGTTTAGCATGCCAACAAAATACGACCACAGAGTTGCTTTCTCTGCGTGAATGTAAGCATTCGTATATATGACTCTCCTACTTCCTCCAAAATACAGTTTAGAATGCTTAAAGACCAGCCACCCAAACGTTGCGTTCTCTGAGTGAATGTAAGCGTTCCCATGTTTGACTCTCACAATTGCTGCTAATTAGTGTTTAGAGGCTTGTAAAGCTGTCCCGAGTGTTGCTTTCTCTAGGTGACTGTAAGCTATCCTATATAACACTCTCGAACACCTTCCAAACTGCAGTTTAGCATCCCCACAACACATCACCCCATAGTTTCTTTCTCTGCGTGAATGTAAGCGTTTGTATATGACTCTGGTACATCTTTCAAAATACAATTTAGCAGACCTAAAAATCACCCGCCAAGAGTTGCTTTCTCTAAGTGACTGTCAGCTTTCGAACTTCTTCCAATCTATAGTTTAGCATGCCTGCACTACAGCACCCCGTATTTGCTTTCTCTGTGTTAATGTAAGCGTTAGTATTTGTCTCTCGTACCTCTTCCAAAGTAGAGTTTAGTATGCTCAAAAACGGCCACCCCAACGTTGCTTTCTCTGAGTGAATGTAAGCGTTCCTGTATATGATTCGAACACTTCATTGAAAGTAGAGTTTAGCAGGCCTACGAACCACCCCCAGAGAGTTGCTTTCTGTAAATGACTGTAAGCTTTCCAGATATGACTCTCGAACATCCTCCAATCTATCGTTTAGTAGGCATACAAACATCACTCCATAGTTGCTTTCTCTGCATGAATGTAAGCGTTCCTATATATGATTCTCGTCCTTCTTCCAAACTAGAGTTTAGTATGCCTACAAACCACAACCCCATCGTTGATTTCTCCGAGTGAATGTACCCAGTCCCCCATATGATTCTCCCCCTTCTTCCAAAGTAGAGTTTTGCAGGCCTACAAACCATCCCCCGAAAGTTGTTTCTATAAATGACGGTACGCTTTCCTATATATTACTCTTTAACTTCTTGCAAAATAGAGATTAGCGTGGCTACAAAAAAAGCCACCCCATAATTGCTTTCTCTGCATGAATGTAAGCGTTCCCATATATCATTCTCCTACTTCTTCCAAACTAGAGTTCAGTATGCCTACAAACCACCACACCATCGTTGCTTTCTCTGAGTGAATGTAAGCCTTCCCATATATGACTCTCACTCCGAAACCAAAATAGAGTTTAGCACGCCTACATTCCACACCCAGAGATTTGCTTTAAGCGACTCTAAGCTTTCTTATATGTGATTCCCAAACTTCGTCCAAACTAGAGTTTAGCATGCCTAGAAAACACCACCCCAGAGTTGCTTTCTCTGCATGAATGTAAGCGTTTGAATATATGACTCTGGTATTTCTTTCAAAATACAATTCAGCAGACCGAAAAATGAACCGCCGAGAGTTGCTTTCTCTGACTGTCTGCTTTCGAACTTCTTCCAAACTATATTTTAGCAGGCCTACAAAACACCACCCCATAGTTGCTTTCTCTGCGTCCATATAAGCGTTCATATATATGACTCTAGTACTTCTTCCAAACTGGAGTTAGTATACCTACAAACCGGCACCCCAATTTACCTTTCTCTGAGTGAATGAAGCGTATCCATGTATGCCTCTTTCACTTCATCCAAATTAGAGTTTAGCGGCTTACAAACCACCTCCTGTGAGTTGCTTTCTCTAGGTGACTGTAAACTTTCCTATATAAGACTCTCGAACTTCTTCCAAACTACAGTTTAGCATGCCAACAATACAGCGTCCCATCGTTGATTTCTCTGAGTCAACATAAGCGTTCCCATATATGACTCTCACTCTTCTTCCAAAATAGAATTTAGCAGACCTACACACCAGCCCCCGATTGTTCCTTTCTCTATGTGACTCTAATTTTCCCCAGATATGACTCTCGAACTTCCTCCAAACTACAGATTATGATGATTACATACGCCACCCCACAGTTGCTTTCTCTGCGTGAATGTAACCGTTCATATATGACTCTCCTACTTCTTCGAACTACAGTTGTTATTCCTACAAACCACCACGACAAAGTTCTTTCTCTGAGTGAATGCAAGCGTTCTCACACTTCATCCAAATCACAGTTTAGCAGACCTACCAAGAAACTACAGAGAGTTGTTTTCTCTGTGTCACTGTAATCTTTCCTATATAAGGCTCTCGAACTTCTTCCAAACCACAGTTTAGCATGCCAACAAAATACGACCACAGAGTTGCTTTCTCTGCGTGAATTCCTCCAAAATACAGTTTAGAATGCTTAAAAACCAGCCACCCAAACGTTGCGTTCTCTGAGTGAATGTAAGCGTTCCCATGTTTGACTCTCACAATTGCTGCTAATTAGTGTTTAGAGGCTTGTAAAGCTGTCCCGAGTGTTGCTTTCTCTAGGTGACTGTAAGCTATCCTATATAACACTCTCGAACACCTTCCAAACTGCAGTTTAGCATCCCCACAACACATCACCCCATAGTTTCTTTCTACGCATGAATGTAAGCGTTTGTATATGACTCTTGTACGTCTTTCAAAATACAATTTAGCAGACCTAAAAATCACCCGCCAAGAGTTGCTTTCTCTAAGTGACTGTCAGCTTTCGAACATCTTCCAATCTATAGTTTAGCATGCCTGCACTACAGCACCCCGTATTTGCTTTCTCTGTGTTAATGTAAGCGTTCGTATTTATGTCTCTTGTACCTCTTCCAAAGTAGAGTTTAGTATGCTCACAAACGGCCACCCCAACGTTGCTTTCTCTGAGTGAATGTAAGCGTTCCTGTATATGATTTTAACACTTCTTTGAAAATAGAGTTTAGCAGGCCTACGAACCACCCCCTGAGAGTTTCTTTCTCTAAATGACTGTAAGCTTTCCAGGTATGACTCTCGAACATCCTCCAAACTATAGTTTAGTAGGCATACACACATCACTCCATAGCTGGTTTGTCTGCGTGAATGTAACCGTTCATATATATGACTTTCCTACTTCTTCCGAACTACAATTAAGGCCACAAACTGCAACCCAAACCTTGCGTTCTGAGTGGATGTAAACCTTCCCATACTTGACTTTAAGAGTTGGTGCAAATTATCAGGCTTAGAAATCATCTCCCAAGAGTTGCTCTCTCTAGGTGACTGTAAGCTTTGCTATATAAGATTCTAAACTTCCTCCAAACTATAGTTTAGTAGGCATACAAACCTCACTCCATAGTTGCTTTCTCTGCATGAATGTAAGCGTTCCTATATATGATTCTCGTACTTTCTCCAAACTAGAGTTTAGTATGCCTACAAAACACAACCCCATCCTCGATTTCTCTGAGTCAATGTACGTGGTCCCCAATATGACTCTCCCACTTCTTCCAAAGTAGAGTTTTGCAGGCCTACCCTTCATCCCCCGAAAGTTGGTTTCTATAAATGAGTGTACGCTTTCCTATATAACTTCTTCCAAACTAGAGATTAGCATGGGTACAAAAAAGCCACCCCATAATTGCTTTCTCTGCATGAATGTAAGCGTTCCCATATATCATTTTCCTACTTCTTCCAAACTAGAGTTTAGTATGCCTACAAACCACCACACCATCGTTGCTTTCTCTGAGTGAATGTAACCCTTTCCATATATGACTCTCAATCTAAACCAAAATAGAGTTTAGCACGCCTACATTCCACACCCAGAGATTTGCTTTCTCTAAGTGACTCTAAGCTTTCTTATATGTGATTCTCAAACTTCGTCCAAACTAGAGTTTAGCACGCCTAGAAAACACCACCCCACAGTTCCTTTCTCTGCATGAATGTAAGCGTTTGAATATATGACTCTGGTACTTCTTTCAAAATACAATTTAGCAGACCTAAAAATCCACCGCCAAGAGTTGCTTTCTCTAAGTGACTGTCTGCTTTCGAACTTCTTCCAAACTATATTTTAGCAGGCCTACAAAACACCACCCCATAGTTGCTTTCTCTGCGTCCATATAAGCGTTCATATATATGACTCTAGTACTTCTTCCAAACTGGAGTTAGTATACCTACAAACCGGCACCCCAATTTACCTTTCTCTGAGTGAATGAAGCGTATCCATGTATGCCTCTTTCACTTCATCCAAATTAGAGTTTAGCGGCTTACAAACCACCTCCTGTGAGTTGCTTTCTCTAGGTGACTGTAAACTTTCCTATATAAGACTTTCGAACTTCTTCCAAACTACAGTTTAGCATGCCAACAATACAGCGCCCCATCGTTGATTTCTCTGAGTCAACATAAGCGTTCCCATATATGACTCTCACTCTTCTTCCAAAATAGAATTTAGCAGACCTACACACCAGCCCCCGATTCTTCCTTTCTCTAAATGACTCTAATTTTCCCCAGATATGACTCTCGAACTTCCTCCAAACTACAGATTATGATGATTACATACGCCACTCCACAGTTGCTTTCTCTGCGTGAATGTAACCGTTCATATATGACTCTCCTACTTCTTCGAACTACAGTTGTTATTCCTACAAACCACCACGACAAAGTTCTTTCTCTGAGTGAATGCAAGCGTTCTCACACATCATCCAAATTACAGTTTAGTAGACCTACCAACAAACTACAGAGAGTTGTTTTCTCTGTGTCACTGTAATCTTTCCTATATAAGGCTCTCGAACTTCTTCCAAACCACAGTTTAGCATGCCAACAAAATACGATCACAGAGTTGCTTTCTCTGCGTGAATGTAAGCATTCGTATATATGACTCTCCTACTTCCTCCAAAATACAGTTTAGAATGCTTACAAACCACCACCCAAACGTTGCGTTCTCTGAGTGAATGTAAGCGTTCCCATGTTTGACTCTCACAATTGATGCAAATTAGAGTTTAGCACGCTTAGAAACAATCTGCCGAGAGTTACTTTCTCTAGGTGACTGTAAGCTTTCTTATATAAGACTCTCGAACTTCTTCCAAACTACACTTTAGCATCCCAACGAAACACTGCCCTATCGTTGATTTCTCTGAGTGAACATAAGCGTTCCCACATATGAATTTCACTCTTCTTCCAAAATAGAATTTAGCAGATCTACAAAACGGCCCCCGATTGTTGCTTTCTCTAAGTGACTGCAATTTTCCCCAGATATGACTCTCGAACTTCCTCCAAAGTATAGATTAACATGCGTACATACACCACCCAACAATTTCTTTCTCTGCGTGAATGTAACCGTTCATACATATGACTCTCCTACTTCTTAGGGTAAAGGTTAAGCGTTAGGGTTAGGGATTAGTGATTAGGGTTTTTGGTTAGTGTTAGGGTTAGCGGTTAGGAGTTAGTGTTTTATGAAGGGGTATGGTTAGAATTAGGATTGGGGTTAGAGTTAGCGTGAGGTGTAGGGGTTAGGTTTAGGGTAAAAGGATAGGATTAGGGTTACGGGTTGGGCTTAGGTTTAGGGTTAAAGTTTACTGCTAGGGTAAGGGATAGGGTTCAGGGTTACCTTTAGGGGTTCTGGATAGGGTTAGGTGTTAGGTTAGTGTCAGGGTTAGGTCTAGTCGTGAGGGTAAGGTTTAGGGTTAGCTTTAAGAGCTAGGGTTACGTTTAATGGTTAGGATTAGGATTAGGGCTAAGGGTTAGGGTAAGGCTTAGGGGTTAGGGTGAAGGGTTAGGGTCAAGGGTTAGGGTTTTTGTTAGGCATAGCGTTGGGGTTAGAAGTAAGGGTTACTGTCAGTGTTAGGGTTGTAGGTAGGGTTACGGTTAGAGTTAGCGGTTTAGAATTAGGGTTAGGGATTAGGTGTCACAGTGATGACTAGGAGATAGGGTTAGAATTATGGGATAGGGGTTGTTCTCAGGAAATGGGTTATGCATTAACGTTAGGATAAGAGGTTAAAGTTAGGCGCACGGTGAGGTTTACGTGTTAAGGGGAGAAATAGGAACAGGGTTGGGTGTTACGTTCAGGGTTAGGGTTATCTGTTAAAGGTATTGTTTATGCTTAGCGCACGGGCCCTGTCTGCATTAGGCGGGCGGGGGGAGTTTAGGGGGCTGGGATTGTACCCGGGAACCCACTCTATCATACTCTGGGTATGGGCCCGTGGGTTTCATACAGGACACAGTGGTAGAGCCTCCTTTCACGCATGGCAGGGGAGGATTGCAGGCTTTCTAAACT
>NW_027183172.1:37500-52508 GCF_041146395.1 Eulemur rufifrons | reverse complement strand
TGAGGTTGCTGTGAGCTACGCCACGGCACTCACTCTAGCCTGGGCAACAAAGTGAGACTCTGTCTCAACAAAAAAAAAAAAAAAAATAAATGAAGAATGGCCTCTTCCCTCCTCTTCCCAACCCCTAACTATGCCTGGAGGTGTATCGTAGGCCTACAGTCCTAAGAAATGTACAACTACTGATAGTAATGGGAAGAAATGCAGTCTAATAGGTTTCTGTGCAGTGGGACACCTGGCCAGGGCACTTACGGTGAATGGAGCTTGCAGGGCGGGCGGGAGGTTGCTCTGGGTGAGTCTGTGAGTTGGCGGTGAGTGGTGAGTGAATGTGAAGGCCTAGGACATTACTTACTGTAGGTTTTCATAAACCCTGGACACTTAGGCCACACGACATTTACCTTTAGAAATTTCTTTCTTCAATAATACATTAACCTTAGCTTACTGTAAGTGTTTTCACTTCATAAACTTTTCCATGGTGGTTTGGCTTTTTTTTTTTTGTTTGTTTGTTTGTTTTTCTTTCTTTTAAACTTTTGGACTCTTTTGCAACACCACGACTTAAAACACAAATGCGTTGCACTGTTGTACACAGATATTTTCTTTCTCTGTGTCCTTATGTGTTCCGTAAGCTTTTTCCTACTTTTAAAGTTTTTATCGTTCTATGCACTTTTCAAAATAATAAAAACTAAAACGGGGGGGGGGGGTGGGAGAGGGAAGGAGAGAAATACACACACATGAATATGTTTCCCAAGTGAACTGAGGAAGGGGGCCGAGTCAAGGTTCTCAGGGAGCCACCAGTGATGAAACGGTCAGGCTCAGAATCAGCATTGCAGAGTGGCTGCAGAGCCGGGGGGCCTGGACTGGCTACCTGGACGACACTCCGTGTTTGGTAACTTGGCGAGTCATACATCCTCTTGAGCCTCAGCCTCTTCATCTGCAAATGCAGAAATCATGGTGCCTACCCCACAGGGATATTGTGCAGAGTGAAAAAGCAAATGCAGGCAAAGCCCACAGAAGCACGCGTGGTAAACAGTAAGCCTTTAATCGTGGTCACAGTCGTTGTTATAGGATCATCTTCCTATGTCCTTGTCTTTTAAAGATTAGCAGAACCTCCCAGAAGATGAGAATGGGCTCCCCCTGAGCAAGTCTCGGCTGTAAAGTCACAGGCATGTTGAGCATGTGGCACAGAAGGCAGAATAAAAACCTGATCCCGGAACATTATGTTCCTGCAGGACATGAAATCATTGAAGGTATGGGAAATCCTACCTCATATCCGTTTTACTAGAACACCTATGATTGCGTACGCACATGGACGCACGCGCACGCGCACCCCAAACTTTTTGAGCTTCACAAAACAGCGTAACCAAGGAACACACTATGATGCTTCTTAGCGATCTATTTAGGCCCAGGTTACTCGTCACTCTGAGCCTGCCTCCTTATCTGTCCAATGAGAATAGTGTTTGTCACAATTATCGTCATCGTCATCCTACCTAACGCTTCTGGTAAAATTGAAGTGTGAGAACACCCGCTAGACAGAAAATCCATGTTATCTCTCAATTTTTCTTCCTCCTGATTTCTATCTGAATCTGTGAGCTCGCTTTGGTTCACTTCGGTTTTTCAAGAGGCTCCGGTTACCTTCTCTCCCACCTATATCGGATTGGGTCTGACGGAAGAAAGAAGGAAAAAAAAAAAAAAAACATAGTAAAGAAAGCAGAACAACATTTGTTTCTGAAGCAACCGATCAAACATTGCTGATGAGCCGGTCTTTTCTATTTCAGTAAACCAAGGAGGCCTATTGTCACGAGGATGTGAGGGGCCCGGGTAAGATTGGATGATTACCCCTAAAGGAGACAAAGCAGACAGACTATGGCACATGTGATCTTAGCCAAGAGAATAAACAGTGACCTCTCTGCCGAGTTGGGCCTTAGCATACCAAAGGGAAATAAAGGTGTAATAGGATGCTCAATTTTTACTCTGGAAACAGAGGTTGGTTGGGCACTGAACTGAGAACACTGAATTTTTTACCCTCCTTGATATTCACATAGGCTTAGAGGAGGCAAAAAAAAAAAAAAAAAAAAAGAATACTGAGCCTATAAGTCATCCCTAAAACTCGGATTTTATGTTCCCTTGCCTTTTCATAACTGAGCAACACACAACATTAAAGAATGGACACAGGCCGGATGCGTTGGCTCAGGCCTGTAAACTTAGCACTCTGGGAGGCCGAGGCGGGAGGATCGCTCAAAGTCAGGAGTTCGAGACCAGCCCGAGCGAGAGTGAGACCCCCCGCCCCCGTCTCTACTAAAAATATAGAAAGAAATTGTCCAGACAACTAAAAATATATAGAAAAAAATTAGCCGGGCATGGTGGCACATGCCTGTGGTCCCAGCTCCTGGGGAGCCTGAGGCAGGAGGATCGACTGAGCCCAGGAGTTTGAGGTTGCTGTGAGCTAGGCTGACGCCACGGCACTCACTCTAGCCCGGGCAACAGAGTGAGACTCAGTCTCGGGGGGGGGGGGGGGACCCAAAAACAAACAAACAAACAAAAAAACTGGAAGGGACACAGACTTCCACAGGTTTGTGTGTGGCCCCTTTTACTTATTAACGCTACAGGACCTTAATTATTTGTGCTCTGAATCTGATATTCAAATTATCCTTGTGGCCAACGCGTTTGAACAGTAGATGGTAGGGGAAGAAGAGTTCACCTCCTGAATAGATGACAAGTAACGGGAGTACTGGTGAAATTACAAGTGGCTTACGTTTACACACTGAAAATCCCAGTTAGCCGCTACCATGAGTTCAAAGAAGAGATCTAAATTTCTGACCCTATGACCCTAAAAGATATTTCCTCCCATGGTGTCACAGATAAAAATAAAACTGCATCCTAGCACTTTGGGAAGCCTAGGGGGAAAGGATCGCTTGAGGCCAAGAGTTTGAAGTTGCAGTGATCTATGATGATGCTACTGCACTTTAGTCTGGGAAACAGAGTGAGGGCCCGTCAAAAGAAAAAAAAGAAAAAGACAAAAAGAAAGAGAGAGAGAGAGAGAGAGAGAGAGAGAGACAGAGACAGGAAGACACAAGGAAAGAAAGAAAGAGAGAAAGAAGAGAGGAGAAGAGAAGAGAAGCGTCAATCTATCCATTGCATTTTCTACCCTTTAGGTGACTGGGCTTCAGCAGGGTGATGTGATCTGACAAAGTTCATGTTGCTAAGAAATAAAGCACTGGAGTTCAAACTCTGAGTTTTCAAAATCCAGCATATCCCCCTACCCACCATACCGTGCCACCTCTGAGAGTGGATATCTCACAGAGGAGAGCTGTGGAGGCCATTCTTGGACAGACAGAGTCAAGTAGTGGAGACCATGGAGTCTCTGCTCTGCAGCCAGTCTAGAGACATATGGAGCCATTAACACTGCTTGTGAGGAAAATACCATGTCATAGGGAAACAGAAATATTTTCCGCCTTAGGCAGATACAATTTAGGAAAAGACCCGAAACCCCTCTTCTTCTAACAGTGCTTTCTGGTCAGATGCTGACCCCTTCGATTCACAGATTCAGATACATCATTCAATGCAAGCATTGTCAACAAGTCACTCTTTGCAGCTTTCTGAAATTTCTCGCATATAGCATACTTGTAAAGATGATCACTTATGTGAAGACACCACCCCTCCAGAAAAACAAAAACAAAACCAAAACAGAAGCCCACTTTTCTCTGCTGTGAAAATCAAGATCAGCTTTTATGAGATCCACTAAATTCACACAAGAAGTAAAATATAATCATACTGATATATGCAATTTTTCTCTTAGAACAGAATGCATGGTGCTCCTTATCGTCTCAGATACTGTCAACAGAAAGCACGCGGTGGATGAACAATCTCCGTGAGCTTTTCTACAGAGATGGGGTGGGGGTGTGTGTGTGTGTGTGTGATAAATAATGAGGGTTGAGGAGCAGATAAATGACTGGGGGAAAACAACAACAGCAACAACAACAAAAACCACTTCCTGGTTCCTCGATGCAAGCATTCATTTAAAGGGGATACTCGTATGTATACCTAGGTGGAAAGTGGAAGCAGCTTTAAAAAAAAAAAAAGAAAAATTGCTGCGAGCCCTGGTTATGATACGGCAATAAGCGCTAGCTCTTGGAAGGTGTAAAACATATTCACGGTGGCTTACGCCAATCTGGGATGTACAAAGACGAGCTTGAGCACCACCACCAACCAAAAATATGAATGAATACCTGGCTAGCGATCAGGATCAGACATAATAGAAAAGAAAAAGCTCCCAAGGCTAAAATAATGTGAACACGATTGACTCGTCCATGGAAAAGAACCCCAAATCACTGCAAAATAATTTAAAGAGTTTTATTCTGAGCCCAACGGCCGTGATCATGGCCCAGAGAGCTACGCCCAAGAAGCCTTGAGCAAGCGGACCCATTGTGGTGGGGTGGGTTACAGTTTGGCTTCATACATTTTAGGGAGACAGGAATTACATGTAAAATCACAAATCAAAACATGGAAGGGGTACATTGGTCTGGGCTGAAAAGGCAGGACATCTGGCAGTTGGGGGGGGGCGGGGGAGGGAGGGTGCGGTGTTTACAGGTTTACAGCTGGGTTTAAAGATTCTTTGATTTGCAATTGATGACATAAATGAACCTCTGCCTAAAGGCTTTGCATCATGTTTTCAGTTAAGGTAAGGAGGTCTGCTAATCACAGACAAGCCACTGGACAGTTTACCCAAAACTCAAGTGCCCTGTAGTTCAGTAAACGGTTGGCCTGCTAGATATGCGTTAAGCTTTGTCTTGCCTGGCCTTAGGCCCGTCGGACATTCAGTATCTCATTGTTATAAAATCTGACTCCATCAGGGAGGGGTGTCTGACTTCCCCTGTCCTTGCGGGGCAGCAGCTCAGGTTTAAGGGTTTTTCTAGGGTTCCCTGGGCCAACCACGGGACGGGTCAGCTGGCGGTGGCGGGCGGGGGGCGGCTTAAGATTTTATTTTAGTTCATAGACTCCAGAAATGGTGTTTCCCTGGCAAAGACACACGAGTTCATGAAAAGCTTTCATTCAGTTGGTCTGGCTCCTCCCTGAGGTCGTCTCCCTGCCCCCCACTCCTCCCATCCCCTGGGGCCGGAGCGGGGGGGGGGGGGGGGGAGGGGTGAAGGCCCAAGAGGAGAGGCGCGTGGGGGAGGTGCCGCTCCCAGAACCAGAGACTCGTCTGGGCCCCACGTAACCCAGCCACCGCGACCGCTTCGCCCGAGGAGGTGCCCAGCAAGTCGTGCTTCTGCCCCTCGGGATTGCCTGCGGGCTGGGGGCGGGGTACGAGCTCCCGGCCCAAGAGGCAAACCCCTAGCCCGGCCGCACAGATGGCCGGGCCCCCGGCGGAGCCCTTCCGCCGTTTTCCACCCCTCCTCCACTCACTGCGCTGACTGCGCATGCGCGCTCGCACGTAGCCGCCTCGGGCTTCTCTCGGGCGGAGCCGCTTTCAGCCGCGACCCCGCCCCGCGAGCTGACTGCGCATGCGCGCTTGCACGTAGCCGCCTCGGGCTTCTCTCGGGCGGAGCCGCTTTCAGCCCCGACCCCGCCCCGCGAGCTGCCGCTTCCAGGCGGCACAGCGCATGGGGGAGGGGACGGAGCTCTAAAGAAATCAGTCCCCTCCGTCTCCTGCCTCAGGAAAAGCCCCAAACCCTTGGAGAACTGCCACCCACCGCCACTGCCGTGTGTGTGTGTGGGGGGGGGGGGCGGGGGGGCTGGGTCTTTACTTTGTGTCCTCCTTGTGGCCCAGTCCAAGGCGGCTGGGCTGCCAAACAGATCGTCTCGAGAGGGAGGCAGGAAGGGCCCAGGTCTGGACAGGGGTGGATTGGACCCCTCCACCCTGGGGTGTGGACTTGTGACCGAAAGCTCAGCTGCTTGTCCACGAGGCCGAATAACGAGGACAAGCGGTATGAGGAGTAAGAAAACAGAGAGTCTACTTTGCTGACAAAGGAGGAAATAAATAGGGTAGAGCTTCTCAGTCTCAAACCCCCAAATTTCGTGAACATAGGCCTAGGCAGAAATACAGAGGTTTTAAAGGAGGGAGGGTTGGTTCTCAGCTTCAGGCAATTACTGCAGTTAGCTGTTCTAAAGGTCCCGTCTCTGCTGAGAAGAAATCCCTTGAACTCTGTGGGCCGCCCACCCTGGGGGCCACCTGGAGTTATAACCAAAGAGTTAACGTGCCTCAGGGATGCAGGCCGGGCTGCAAGTTCCCAAAAGCCTGGGGGAAGTTTTAAAAAGACAGAAAATCTTTCTGCCCTCTTCCCCTCCCACCCCCCCACAAAGCCATTTTCTCTGGTGCAGACTCGGCACCCTCCCTGCCCCCCCCCTCCCCGTGCAGGCCTGTTTGTCCTCAATCATCTGTGAGGTTCACGAGGAGGAGATGCTCTCTCGCTCTCCCCACCCTCTTTCTTCCCTTAGGAAATCCTCAGCGCTGTTCCACACACTCAAGGTGGCGGGCCTGCTCCGGCCACCAGCCACCTCTTGTGCCAACTTCCGGCCCCCCCCCCCCGCCCCCAACGGAGTAGGTGTACAGACAGGAGCACACTTTACCGGAGGGCGCCTGGGGATGAAGAGTTGTGGTGGCCAAATGGGGGATGCGGGGCGGGGAGGAGAGTGGCTGGCATTTGGCAAAGAGTGACACGGAGTGGCCATCCAGGCTTGTCTGAAAAGTGGGACTACGAGCCTGAGAGCGCCGACGGAGTCGATGGACATGGTCACTGCTGTGGGATGTCTCTTTTACCACGATGTAACACCAAAGCAAACCCCTGACCCGCTGGGTCGGAGAAGGCCTTGTGGGCAATTTAGAAAAGCCATGGCGTGGCCATTTGGAATACTTCCTGCCTCTCCGGGAATCAAAAATTAGAAAGGACCATGGGTTCTGTATTAACGTACCAAAGGCAGGCAGAATTTTAGCCTTTTAAAGCCTGCCCTGGCCCTATCTCAGCAAGGCAGTGGCACCCCAAGTTCCGTGACATTTCTGCACTCGGCGGCTGACTTCTTCAGCCATCTGTTGCGATGCCCCTGCCAGGTGGCCACTCACTCGCCCCTTCAGTTCAACCCTTGTACCAGAAAGTGTTGCCTTCTTCCTAACCCCTATGGGGGGACCGGGGGGTGACGTGTGTGGGGGGGGGGTAGTGGAAATGGGCAGACCCCACAGGTGCAGCCTCTTCCAGGTCATAATGGGCCTGAGGCAGCGTGGGATTCCCCCGGAAGGGAGGCAGGGTGGCACTACGGCACCGAAGCCTGACGCCGGCGGCCACGTGGATGGTGGGGGACACGTTAGACCGCTGAGATGCAGCCACTGAGAGCCACCCCGCAGCAAGAGGTCTCTCTGGCAGAGCAGGCACTGAGTCCGCAAGTCAAGACAGCTGGGAGGCCTGGGAGACAGAGGCCCTGGATCTCAGGTCCCGGGGTGGGGGCGGGGGGCAGTGCCAGTGCCTGGAGAGAGAGAGAGCCCAGGCTCCAGAGGCCATGATGGGGCCTGGTGGGCAGGGCCGAGGAGGTCAAGGCCGGGTGTGGTGGGGTCCGGGATGAGGGGCTTGGGGTGACGGGCAGGGAGAACGACCCGTTCACTCAGACGTGCCCTCAGAGGAAGGCAGAGGTGCGTTTTGCCTTCCTCCGGCTAGTGGAACGCTCGGCATTTCTTTCCTTCAGAGCTGGGTTGAACCGGTGTGGCATCTGTTATAGTACGGAGTGCGAGACAGGACAACCTAGAGACCGAATTGAGCCAAGTCATGAGTCCACATTAGCTGGCCAGCGACCACCCCCTGCCCTGTTAGGGTACAGGTACAGAGAATGGCCCCGAGCCGAAAAAAGCAGGAAGGTTTCAGACTATCCTAAGCTAGAGCTCCGTGACTTTAGGCACGGCGGTTGAAACAACACTATACCACCTACTCCGCAGCTGTGTGGTCCGGGACCAGCCTCGGGCCCCGTTTCGTTTCGGTTACAGTCTTTAAGCGAGCAGGTTTACAGAAACAGATAGCTCCAATTAAGGAACATTCTTTCAGGCGTTAAGCAAGCACAATCAATTTTACGACAGGCAGCTGGAAAGTTTAAACACTTAGTTACAAGTTAATTGCTTTGTTTTATCTCCGCAAGGTACGTATTTCCAATTACAGACATAGGTCAAGCGGACATCGGTCACCTAGCGAGCAAGCATAAGTTTTCAAGTGGGCCTTTACAGCGTCCAGACAGGCCTCGGTCCAGTTATTGTGCATTCTTTTTGACCACTTGGAAAGCTACTAGCACCGTTCCGGGCCTCACCTCACTCACGCGGAACTACAGAGTGATGACCTGGGGTGGGTGGGTGGGTGTGTGTGTGTGTGTGTGCTCCCTCCTGTGGTGGGAAGGGTGATCTGCTCGCCCACCCGGCGTGGTGTCCCCCACCCCTGCCCCATCTTGGCGTTTACAGAAAACAAACACGAACACAAGAGAGGGAGCCGGAGGAGGAGGAGGAACATATGCTGCTATCCAGGTTATCCTGGGAGGCTTCCTAGCCATTTCTGAGGAAACAGTGTCTCCTGGCTGTCTCCCGTAGTTTTATTTATTGACTTATTTATCTATTTTTCCTTTTGGCTTGAACCCATTCTTTTCGTTTCGGCATCTCATCTGACATCCTCTTCTGAGAGGAACCTGGAAACGTTTCCCCGTGTTGCATCTTTTCAGGCTCTGTACGACTGACGAGCATCGTCCCTCTTCAGTCACTGGGCTCTTTGCTAGCCAGGCCTTAATTCTCCACGTTGTAAACCCCAGATCGGATCTCCGCCCGGAGTCCTGTAGAGACCCACCGAATCGATGTTTGGACTGGGATGTCTCGTAGACCTTACCTATTAAAAACCGATCCAGGCCAGGCTTGGTGACTCACGCCTGTAATCCTAGGCCAAGGCGGGGAGGAGGACCGACCGCTTGAGGTCAGGAGTTCGAGACCTGCCTCGGCAAAAGCAAGACCCCCGTCTCTACCAAAAATAGAAAAAAATTAGCCGGGCATGGTGGCACACGCCTGTAGCCCCAGCGATTTGGGAGGCTGAGGAAGGAGGATCGCTGGAGCCCAGGAGTTTGAGGCTTCCAGTGAGTGAACTATGCCCTGCTCCCCCGCCACCCCTCCCCATCATCTCTAACGAAATGACAGTAAAATAAAATAAAATAAAATAAAGCTCAGAAAAAAAAAAAAAAAGTACTATGTAGTGAGACCGATCCTAAGAACACGGGGGCGGGGAAGGAAGTCACTACCACGGTATAAAATTGTATAAACGTTACCCGATTCTGTGTGCGTGCGTTTTCTGAGAAATGACCCCCTTTTGCTATGGGGCCGGGACTGGAGTCCCAGTTTGGGACCATAGGATTCCCCGCACTCGACTCCAGACTGATTCGACCTAGGGTTAGCTCTGTGTAAACACTCTTTAGACGTGGGTGTTTTATGGATTTCTGTCCTTCGGGAGAAACGACTGGCCCGGGTACAGGAGTGAGTGAATGTACCGACCGTCTTCTCCCATCTCTCTCTCTCTCTCTCTCTCTCTCTCTCCCTCCCACACACAGGCACACGCGCGCGCAGCGCGCGCGCGCACACACACACACACACACACACACACACGCCGTTTCCGGGAGCGCCCACTTCATGCGCTTCGGTCCACCGTGACAGATAGTCCAACTGTGAGATCATCGTGAGTGGCTGCGCCTAGGCCCCGCTCTGAACCTCTCCGTACTGTTCGTGTGTCTTCAGCAGGTCCTGCCTCCACCCGTGGCATCTAGCACGGGCCGATGGGTCCCTGTCCTCTCTCCCTGCCGTGGACGCCCCCCTCCGGCCCCCCGCCCCCGGGGGCTCTCTGGTCGACTAGTGGTGGGGAGTGTGCCCGAGGGCTGAGAGACGTGGTCCGAGAGGGGCCGGGAGGAGGCCTGCGACCCAGTGTGTACCCACTCCCGCCCCCACGCTCCCTCCCCCACGAGGGAGCCCGTCCTTTCCAGGCTGACACTTGGATCGGTGGATGACGGGGGTCACCTGGCGGCGGGCGAGCGTTATGGGAAAATCCGGTAGGCGTGTTGCGACGTCCTGCCACAGAGATGGCTCTGGCGACAGCCTCGGGCCGCCCCACCCTGGCCCCCGGCCAGGCCCCGTGAATGTGTTCTCTCTGTCCCTGACTTCTTTCTTTGTTTCACCAGCCGGCGTGCTCTGAGAATGTGAAGTGTATCATAGTTCCACCCTGGGTTTCATGATCCTAAGATAGGAAGGGGTTTTATGATTCCACGACAGAAAGGTTTTCTCATCCTATCATCTCTCCCCCCCCCCTTTCTTTCTTTCTCTTCCTCCTTCTGCCTTTTCTTTACTTCTTTGTTCTTTCCTTCTTTCAGTCTTCCTGTCTTCCTTCCTGCCTGCCTGCCTTCCTTCCTTCCGTATTTCTTTCCTCTCTTCCTTTCTCCTGTTATCCTGTGTTTCTATCTCTGTTTTTTCCATCTTTCTT
Organism: Eulemur rufifrons; assembly: GCF_041146395.1. Classification (NCBI taxonomy): domain Eukaryota; kingdom Metazoa; phylum Chordata; class Mammalia; order Primates; family Lemuridae; genus Eulemur; species Eulemur rufifrons. The sequence goes on along the minus strand of NW_027183172.1, from coordinate 42,039 downwards.
CCCCCTTTCTACTTTCCTACCTTCTTTCTTTCTCATTCTCTCCTTTCTCTCTCCTTCCTTCTTCCTTTCTGTCTCTTTCTATACTGTCTCTCTCCTTCCTTCTCTCTATCTTTTTCTCTTTCCATCTTTCCGTGCTCTTTCTTTTTCTCTCTTAACTTCCTTTCTTTTTCTTTTCTTTCTTTCCCTCCTTCTGTCTCTGTCTGTCTTTCTTTCTTTCTTCTTTCTTTCTGCTTCCATCCTTCCTTCCTTTTTCTCATTCTCTTTCTTTCTGCCTGTCTTTTCTTTCCTTATTTCTTCTTTCCTTCTGTCTTTCTGTGTTTCCTATCTCCTTCCTCCCTTCCTTTTTCTTTCTTCCCCGTGCCCTCTTCCTGTCTTTTCTTATTTACTGTTTTCTTCTTTCTGACTTTCTCTCTCTGTTTCTCCGTCTCTTTTCTTTCTGTTCTTTTCCTTTCTCTCCCTTTCTCTCTTTCTGTTTCTGCCTGTCTGTCTCTCGGCTATGTTGTGGTCTGTGCAGAGACGGGTTTGGTGGACGATGTCGGTGGTCGGGCCGACCCATCCTTTCTTTGATCCCAGTGCTAGCCAGGCCGGGGCCTGCTTAGCTTCCAAGATCAGACGAGATTGGGCGCGTTCAGGGTGGCGTGGCCCTAGACTGACCCGTCATTTTTCGATGGCTTCCGTGGGGAGTAGGGGGACTGTGTTTGATGCCCCCGGGGGACCTTCTGGACTCTGAAATGATGGGCTCCAGAGGGTTGCCCCGTGTTTTGCAGCAGACCTCTGGTGGCTGGCGCCGGTTGTGGTCGGGCTCCACCTGGCGGCCGCTTTTCTACAAGTCTCTTGTCCTCTGAATCTTCGGTGCAGCAGGCAAAGCAGGGGACAGTCCCCGATGCGAGCGAGGCTGAGTTCCGGGAAGCAAGCAGCCTTCGCGGGGCCATCTGGTTCGTGCCGGGACGCCGGCTGGGACATCTGGGAGGCAGAGCTTGGGCCTGCAGGGCTGTGTGGCGGGAGGACGTTGTCGCCGCGCTTCCAGGCTCAGCCAGCCAGGCGGCTTGCGGGGCTGCCCGGGCAGGTCGACCAGCACGCTGTGGCCGCTTTGGAGACCCGACCCACCCCGCGGGGACAGGAAGGAGACGGCACACGCGGACGGGAGAGGAGGGTGTCCGGCGACCGGCCGCCGTCCCGTGCATGCGTGTCCCTCTCCCTCGGCCTCGCCTTTCCTACCCATTTTCCCTGGTTCCCGCTCGGGAGGCAGGGACAGCCCTGTGAGTGGCACCCAGTCGTCCGTGGCTTCCTCCGAGTCCTACTCTGGGGGCGCGGACCGGGCCCTGGGTGGCGCGGGTGGCCGGCGAGGGCGACCCCTGTCGGCCCGCGGGCGCTCGTGGGCCGCGGCGGTCCCGTCCCGATGTTTTCTCCTCCACAAGTCCCCGTGCTGGGGCCGGGGACCGGGCCCTGGGTGGCGCGGGTGGCCGGCGAGGGCGACCCCTGTGGGCCCGCGGGCGCTCGTGGGCCGCGGCGGTCCCGTCCCGATGTTTTCTCCTCCACAAGTCCCCGTGCTGGGGCCGGGGACCGGGCCCTGGGTGGCCCTGGGTGGCCGGCGAGGGCGACCCCTGTCGGCCCGCGGCCGCTCGTGGGCCGTGGCGGTCCCGTCCCGATGTTTTCTCCTCCACAAGTCCCCGTGCTGGGCCCTGGGTGGCGCGCGTGGACGGTGAGGGCCTCCCTGGCCCTCTACGCCACGGGGGCCGACCAGATGTCCCTGAGTGCCCCTTGTCTGCTGGCGCTGGGGACCTGCTGGGGACAGGTGGCCGTGTCGAGTGTCGTGGGGGCAGGCGTGTTCAAGTGGCTCGGTCCCCGTCTTCCTGCGCGGTGTTTTTGATCACCTCATATCGTCATCTTCCGCCTGCAGGTTAGTACTGACACGCTGTCCTTCGGCGACTGTCGCTGGAGGGGTTGGGCCTCCGCACGCGGACAGGGTTCTGGGTTCCTGGGGATCCAGCGCCCTGCCCTGTTCCCTTTGAGCTGACCGCCTGGGCCCGCGCGCCGGCTCTAGGGCGTCGGAGTGTCCCGACGGTGGTGCCCGCCTCTCGCGTTGGTCTCTTGTCCCCTCGAGAGACGGCACCCGGGGGAGGGGGGGAGGTTTGCGGCAACCTTCCCCCTTACCCCGCTGGCTCTGTGCCGTTGCGTGTCAGGCGGTCCTCGTCTTTGGGTTGTGCTTGGGAGGCGGGGCTGGCGAGGCTGAAGCGGGCTCCTCCGATCGCTGTCCTCGCCGGTCTGACTGACCTCCCCCAACCCTCCCCGTCCTCGGGGCCTGATCGATGTGGTGACGTCGCGCTCTCCCGGGCCTTGAGCCGCGTGCCAGGCGAGGGACGGTCCATTCATGGTGAATGGTGGCCGCTCTTCTCGTTCTGCCCGCGGGCACCTCACCTCTCCTTCCCCGCCTGTGGGCGGTGCGTGGGAGGCGCGGGTGCGAGACTATCCGGCCCGACCGCGGTCGCCCCGCCCTCGGCCTCGTGGCGTTGGCGGGGGGTCGTGAGTCCTCTTGACGCAGCGGGCAGCCCTCGCTCGCCCTGTGTGGCTGTTGCCTGGCCGGGGTCCCCCCTGCCCGCGACGGACGGGTGCGGGGCCGTGCCGCCCGCCCGGTCGCGCGCCCCGTTTGGCGCGCGGCTGCTGGGTCTGTGTGGCCCTTTTGTGGTGCCCCCGGAGCGCACCGGGTTGTTCTCCAAGGTGCCCGAAACCGAGCGGTGGTTGTCGTCCTCGTTCCCGGCGTCCCCCTCTGGTCGCCGCTGCAGCGTCTGCTGCGTTGGGTACACCCTCGAGCAGCGTGCTTGGGGTTGGGGGGGTCGAGGCGGGCAAGCCTAGAGGCATCCTCCTGCGCTGCGTGGGCGGGCGGGGGGCGTTGTCTCGGCGTCCCCACGATGTGTGCGTGGCGGACTTCGAAAGGCGAGCGCACGGCTTGTGCTCTTCCCACCCTGCCCGAGGGGGGGGTGGTTGCACGGTCGTGTGGGCGATCGTGGTGGGGCTGGGCCGGCGACGTGGTGCCGGCCGGCCCCGTGGGGGGCCTCTGCCACCGGCCTGGTCTGCCTCGGTGACCCCTCTCCCATACCGACGGGGGAGTGTTCCCCTCGAAGTGAGGGGGCTTTTGGACCAGGGGCCCCGACCGCGAACGCTCAGGAGTCGCCAACCGTGCGTGTTTTGCCCCATGCCGCAGACCCCCCCCACACCTCCCCCGGGGCGTGCCTGAACGCCTCCGCCCAGGGCCCTTACGGGGGCGACCGGGGGTCGGGGGCGATCCACCTTCGGCGAGAAAGCGTCTTCTCTAGCGATCGTGGAGGCGTGTCCTCTTCTGGGGTTTGTCGGATCCCCCAGCCCGCCGCCTCTCTGCGCGTCGTCAGCCGCCGCCCCTGCGGCTGCCAGTTGTGCGTGGGCAGAGTTCCCTCCTCCCCTGCCGTGGGGGGGAGCGGTCCGCCGGCCCCCGCGGTGGGGGCCGAGTGCCACTCTTCGCCTAACGTGGTCCGCGCCTCCCCCCTGAACTCTGGGGGAGGGTCACGCCGGGCCGGGCCGGCGTTCCAGCTGTGAAGGGCGCCCGCGTGTGTGCGCTGCGTGCCCCGGCCGCGGGTCGCCCCGGTGTGCGCTGGGGGAAGGGGGTGGTGGTGCGGCCCGTCTCGCGCCCCCTCCCCATCCCCTGTGAGCGTGCGGCCCTCCACCCGGTCCCGTGCCAGGCCGCGGATGGATGGGCGCTCCCGTGCTGGCGCCTGTGGATTGCGGCTGGGGGGACCGCCCGGCCAACGAGGGGGTCGTTCCACCGGTGCACGGTGCTCCCCGGAGCGAGACAGGATTGGGAAGCGGACGAGAATGGGATTAGGCGCGGTGGCGTGCGGGCCGAGGGCCGAAGGCCGGCGTCGCTCTGGGACGCCCCGGTGGTGAGGCCGTGGCCCCGTTGGGAGGGTCGAGGGGTGCCGAAGGCTTTGGCCGGCTGGCGTCACGGGCGCGTTGCGGGACCGCTCTCGGGTTTGGGGCGGTGGGATCCCGTGGCGTTGTTTCCCCAGTGGCCCGGTCGCGGCGCAGGTCTCGCCTCCCCACGGGCTCTCGTGCCTCGCCCTCGCGGGGTCTCATCCCTGTTCGAAAGGGTGCTCCTTCTCTCTTCCTCACGGCTGCCGACCGCCCCGCGACGAGCGTTCGCCCGACTGCGCTGCCCGAACCTGACCTCGCCGCGGGGAGGGGGCGTCGCCCTGGCCGCCAAGGCCCTGGACGGCGCCCCCCACCCCCCCGGCGACGTGCCTCGGTTGAACGGTCGGCGGGCCTCCGCGTGGCGGGCCGGACGGCGTTGGGGGGCGGCCGGTCGCGCGTGCGTGCAAGAAGAGCGTTTTTCCGGAGCTACACGCGACCGCGATGGCGATCGGGGTCCGGGCCCTGCGAGGTGCGCGGGGGGTTTGGGGAGCTCGCCGAAGGCGCAGCCGGTCGTCCCAGGTGCCGCGGGACCGCCCTTGTGCGCGGAGGCCACTGGCGGTGAGATCCCGTGCGTGTCCTGGCCGGTGGGCTGCCGTC
>NW_027183172.1:5000-25000 GCF_041146395.1 Eulemur rufifrons | reverse complement strand
CATTTTATCTATTCTCTCTTTGCCTTTTCCTGCCCGCCTTTCCGCTCCCCCCCCCCCCCCGGATTCATGGTTTCACGTCACGCGGGTGACGTGCCGACACACCAGGAGGCCCTTCTCACACGTGCGCGTGAACACGCAATCAACACGTTTATGAACTAGAAAGGGATCTGGTGTGACTTTGCTATTATTTCCCCTCCCCTCCTCCCCGCGCTGAGAATGAGTTTCCCCGGGCTCGTGTGCCCGCCTGGGAATCGGCTGCAGACGCCATGGCCCCGGGTCGACCACATGTTGCCCTGGGGTCCACCAGATGTCTCTGGCGAATTGGGGCCCTAGGGTGCTTGTGACGGTGTGGTCACTAGGTGTCGCTCTGGGCTCAGTATTCTTCCTTCTCGCTGTGACTTTGGTCTCTTTTTTTCGAAATTTCTTTCTTTCTTCCTCTTTTGCCCTGTTTCCATTTTCCCTTCTTAATCTCTTTCTCTCTTTTTGTTGCTTTTTTTCCACGGCAGATGGGTGATGTGTGTGTGGAGGAAACGCGGCGTCAGGGAGAAGACACATCTCACACGTGCTCGGGAACACCCGATCGTCACGCTTCTGAGTACCGACCGATGGATCTGGTCCCGAATTTTTTAATAGTTTTCTCCTCTCTCTCTCTCTCTCTCTCTCTCTCTCTCTCTCTCTCTCTCTCCCCCCCCCTTCCTTCTCTTTCCTTTCTCTCCCTTCCTTTCTTTCTTTCTCTCGCTCTCTCGCTCTCGCTCTTCTTTTCTTTCTGACAGAGTCTCTCGTTCTGTTGCCCTGGCTAGAGTGCCATGGCGTCAGCCTAGCTCACAGCAATCTCAAACTCCTGGGCTCAAGCGATCAGACTGCCTCAGCCTCCCGAGTAGCTGGGATTACAGGCATGTGCCAGCATGCCCAGCTAATTGGATATACGTGTGTGTGTGTGTGTGTGTGTGTGTGTGTATATATATATATATATATTTTTTTTTTTTTTTTTGAAACAGAGTCTCACTCTGTTGCCCAGACTAGAGTGCCGTGGCGTCAGCCTAGCTCACAGCAACCTCAAACTCCTGGGCTCAAGCGATCCTACTGCCCCAGCCTCCCGAGTACCTGGGACTACAGGCATGCGCCACCGTGCCCGGCTAATATTTTTCTGTATATATTTTTAGATACTGTTTCTGTATATATTTTTAGATATATAGTTTCTTTCTATTTTTAGTAGAGATGGGGGTCTCGCTCTTGCTCAGGCTGGTCTCGAACTCCCGACCTTGAGCGATCCACCCGCCTCTACCTCCCAGAGTGCTAGGATTACAGGCGTGAGCCACCCCGCCTGGCGTGTACGTTCTGTATTCACAGCCAGACGGAAGGCAGGGAGAATGTTACCCTTTCAAAGCCCGCCCTGCTCGCCTCTCAGCCCACCGATGGCACTCTGAATCCCGTGGCATTCCTTCACTCAGCTGAATTCTTCAGCACCCGACCCCCCCCCCACCCCACCCCCGTGCCACGGGAGTTCGTTCTCATGGCAGAGCCATCGAGGCTGTTGCCACACGTGTTGTAGGTGCCTAGGCAGACTGTGCCCTGGCCCCGAGGAGGTACGGAACCGCCTATCGCCTCGGGAGGGAGGGACAAGATGTGTCCGTGTCCAAGGCGACGTCCTGTCGATCACGAGGAGGCCTGCAAAGGCTCGTATCTGCCAGGCATTGAGCCACATCACATGAAACACCGGTGTGTTCCTTCACTTAGGTGGTGTCGCGTGTTGATACTCACAGAGGATGATAAACCCACTCGCATGCCGGCTGAGCCCCCTGTGTCTCCTCCTCTATCCACTGAGGGAAAAAACCGCAACGAAAGGTAGAAAACCACAGGGGGGGGAAGACTGCCCGTCGCTCTCCCTATGTGACCGTCCGGAGTGCTCGTTCAGATGGGAGGAGGTGTGTTTGTGTGTGTGTGTGTGTTTCATTGATTTTGGTGCCATCTTTTCTCTGCAGCTGCGTCAGAGGACAGCGATTTTTCCGATTTTCACTCCGCTGAGTGAATTGCCTTTTGAAGAGAATGTCCACAGGAAGCCTACGGTCCTCCCGCGGGGGTGGCCCTCCTCTAGAAATGAATCTCGTTTCTTGAACGGAGGGGACTTGTTGACGCCATCATGCTTTCGGGACGACTTCTCAGACGCTAGCTTTGGACCGCAACATAGGTGCCCCCGACATTGCCTCAAGGGTTCCGTGGTGCCTCCTGTCAAGAGACCCCACCGACCGTCCCCAGCCTGCCCGCTCAAGGGAGCCGGGCCCCTTCTGATCTGTCCGCCCGCCGGTGAAGCTCCCTCCCGAGGGTCGGAAAGCCCACCTGTTTCCCAGTTCGGTTGAATGATGGGGCACCCGGGCAGGGCACTGGCACCGAGTGACTCCATTCTGAGTCTGTCTGCTCTGGGGGGCGGGGGCGGGGGCGGGGGCGGGGGCGGGGGCGGGTGGGGGGGCAGTTCCGTCTCGACCCGGTGGCCTCCTACCGACTGACTCGATGGGACGGACCATTCTCACTCAGGATCGTGTACCTTCTTGGCCTAGGCACATCCCGGCACTGAAAGCCACTTTTCGGGGACACTCTCCCACGTACAGATAGATGGCCTGCACCAGTGCTCTTCCTTTCTCGAAACACTGGAAATCTGTCCTCAATTTTACCTGACCTACCTGACGGTGTGTGATAAAGGAGCATAGAACCCTCAGCCACCCTCCACCTTCCCGCTGTCCCGAGAGACAGTGCCGAGCGTGAAATTCTATCCCTGACTCTCTGTGTCCACCGGAACGTGGCCTGACTGCAGTGACGTCAGCTACGTCAAGTCGTTCTCTGGGTAGGGAAAGAACTTAACCAGATAGGCCCTATCGGTCGCTTCTCTGTTCTGATAGTTTTGTGGCAGCCATTTCTTTCCCCCTCTCTTTTCTTTTTCTGTCTCTCTCCCCCACCCCCACCCCCAAATTCTTTCTACGAAGACGTTTAGGATGTCAGATTCTGGCCACATGCCCCCCCCTAGGCATACGGGGGCCAGCATAGACAAAGGTCTTCGGTACCAAGTGTTCATTCCACGGTGACAGATATTGCCACTCTTGTATTGACCAGGGCGAGATGGTGAGTGGGTCAACTCTGAAACTCCCTGTACTCTACTTCTCTCTTGGGTAGGTCCCTGCCCCAACCCTCCGGCTTCTAGCACACACCCAGGGGCACTCTCTCCTCTCTGGATAAAGTTCCAGATGATCCGATCCGCTCCGAGGAGGAAGGGGAGCTGGCCGGGCCACCCACTGTGCGCCCCACCCCCGTCAGTCATAGGGTCCGTTCTTTTCAGGATGACACCGGCAGCGGTTGCTGGGTGTCACCTAGCGGCCACTTTGATCAGACCTCGGGATCCGGAAAGTCAGGTGACGTTGGGAGTTTAAGAGCTGACTCCCGGGAGGTGTGGAGGGCGGGGAGGAGAGCACGGTCCGGACGGTCCCACCCTCTTCTTCCCGGGCCCGCAGCTCTGGGCCCGCCCGGGGCAGCCCTAGCCTCTAGCGGGTCTCCGCCCACCCGCCCTGTTGTCTGCGGGAGGCGCCCCTCCTCCCGCTCTCTGCCTCCTCCCGGGACCGTAGGCCTCTGCCCGTCGTCTTTTTTATTTTTATTTTTTCCCTTTTGTTTGTTTCTCTTTTATCTTGTGTTTTAGGCTTATCGAATATCATATCGTATAAAAACTTAAATCACAGAATGAATTATATTAAGTAACAAGATGTGGCTTTTTATCCTACGCCGAGAACGATGAATTTTTCTCTTCGTGTCCATTTTCCTGTCCTGGAAGAAATACAAAGTTGCTCGTGATACTTCCCCATCATCTTCCAGTTTCCCCGACTGTCAACACGATGTATTCGATCGTATATCTTTGTGTGTGCACGTGGGCGCCTGTACCTATTTCTTTTCGGCATCAGTCTCAGGTCTTTTGGCACCTAGGGGGGAAAAAGGAGAAACCAATAAAGGACAGAAAGACGTTCTGTCGTTTTACGCTCCCCACCACCACCACCACCACCACCACCACTTTTGGGAGCTTGTAGTCTGGCCTATGTCCCCAAGGCAGGTTAAATCTTTTCTTAAAACTCCCAAGTGGTCCCCTGCCCCGCCCCCCCCCCCCCAGGTGGGCGGCCGGCAGAGTTCACAGGCTTTGTTTTTGGCAGAGCCTGGACGATTGAAATAATTAACCACAATCAACGCTAAAGCTGAGAACCCCTCCCCCCCTCATTAAAAGCTCTGTATTTCTGCCTAGCCCTATGTTCGGGGAAATTCGGAGGCTTGAGATGGGAAGGTCTACCCTATTTTCTCCTTTACCGGCAAAATAGACTCTCTCTTTCCTTCCTCCTCAAACAGCTTGTCCTCGTTATTCGGCCTCGTGGGCAAGTGGCCGAGCTTTCGGTAACACCAAGTCTTCTAAGTTGTGTTGTGTTATCGGTCTTGTTTTCTTTCTTTTCTTTTCTTTTCTTTTCTTTTTTTTTTTTTTGAGACAGGATTTCTTTCACTCTGTCCTCTCCCAGGCCGCCTTGGCCTGATTGTAGCTCACAGCAAGCTCCAAATCCAGGGCTTAAGTGATCCTCTCTGCCTCAGCCTTCTGAGTAGCTGGGACTATAGGCAAATGCTGCCACACCCGCCATAATTTTTCTTTTTTTTTTTTTTGTTGGTAGAGATGAGGTCTCATCGTGTTACCCAGGCTGGTCTCCAGCTGCTGGGCTCAAGTCACGCTCCCGTCTCTGCCTCCCAAGTTGCGGGGATCACGGGCATGAGCCACCATGGCCAGCCAGGTTATTTAAAGGTGATCGCTTTGCTATCCTGATACAAAACCCCAAATGTGCGAGTTTAAGGCACCAGACGGAGGGAGTCCCCACACTACATCGTCACGAACATTGAGGGTGGCTCACGAAACAGCTGGGATGTGGCCACACAGTAGTGATCGAGGAGATATATTCTAGTGGGATAGCAGAAATATAGAATGTCCTGAAGACACTAAATGTCGGAATGCCACAGCAGTCAATGGCTGACAAACTTCCATTCCATCGTGTCATGGTAGGCGGCTTACTTTTCTCCTGCTCCCTCGGTATGATTAAGGCCTGACGTAGAAAATGTCTACGTCTCATCCAAATCCATCGAGACGATGGAAGGGGGAACTGGGAGAGGAATAAAGAAAAACAAGAGGGGGAGAAGGAGGAAACTGCCTCCCCTGCCCCCATGCTACCCAATTAATAAATGAAGAATGGGCCGGGCGCGGTGGCTCACGCCTGTAATCCTAGCACTCTGGGAGGCCGAGGCGGGTGGATTGCTCAAGGTCAGGAGTTCGAGACCAGCCTGAGCGAGACCCCGTCTCTACTAAAAATAGAAAGACATTATATGGACACCTAAAAATCTATATAGAAAAATTAGCCGGGCATAGTGGCGCATGCCTGTAGTCCCAGCTACTCGGGAGGCTGAGGCAGTAGGATCGCTTAAGCCCAGGAGTTTGAGGTTGCTGTGAGCTACGCCACGGCACTCACTCTAGCCTGGGCAACAAAGTGAGACTCTGTCTCAACAAAAAAAAAAAAAAAAATAAATGAAGAATGGCCTCTTCCCTCCTCTTCCCAACCCCTAACTATGCCTGGAGGTGTATCGTAGGCCTACAGTCCTAAGAAATGTACAACTACTGATAGTAATGGGAAGAAATGCAGTCTAATAGGTTTCTGTGCAGTGGGACACCTGGCCAGGGCACTTACGGTGAATGGAGCTTGCAGGGCGGGCGGGAGGTTGCTCTGGGTGAGTCTGTGAGTTGGCGGTGAGTGGTGAGTGAATGTGAAGGCCTAGGACATTACTTACTGTAGGTTTTCATAAACCCTGGACACTTAGGCCACACGACATTTACCTTTAGAAATTTCTTTCTTCAATAATACATTAACCTTAGCTTACTGTAAGTGTTTTCACTTCATAAACTTTTCCATGGTGGTTTGGCTTTTTTTTTTTTGTTTGTTTGTTTGTTTTTCTTTCTTTTAAACTTTTGGACTCTTTTGCAACACCACGACTTAAAACACAAATGCGTTGCACTGTTGTACACAGATATTTTCTTTCTCTGTGTCCTTATGTGTTCCGTAAGCTTTTTCCTACTTTTAAAGTTTTTATCGTTCTATGCACTTTTCAAAATAATAAAAACTAAAACGGGGGGGGGGGGTGGGAGAGGGAAGGAGAGAAATACACACACATGAATATGTTTCCCAAGTGAACTGAGGAAGGGGGCCGAGTCAAGGTTCTCAGGGAGCCACCAGTGATGAAACGGTCAGGCTCAGAATCAGCATTGCAGAGTGGCTGCAGAGCCGGGGGGCCTGGACTGGCTACCTGGACGACACTCCGTGTTTGGTAACTTGGCGAGTCATACATCCTCTTGAGCCTCAGCCTCTTCATCTGCAAATGCAGAAATCATGGTGCCTACCCCACAGGGATATTGTGCAGAGTGAAAAAGCAAATGCAGGCAAAGCCCACAGAAGCACGCGTGGTAAACAGTAAGCCTTTAATCGTGGTCACAGTCGTTGTTATAGGATCATCTTCCTATGTCCTTGTCTTTTAAAGATTAGCAGAACCTCCCAGAAGATGAGAATGGGCTCCCCCTGAGCAAGTCTCGGCTGTAAAGTCACAGGCATGTTGAGCATGTGGCACAGAAGGCAGAATAAAAACCTGATCCCGGAACATTATGTTCCTGCAGGACATGAAATCATTGAAGGTATGGGAAATCCTACCTCATATCCGTTTTACTAGAACACCTATGATTGCGTACGCACATGGACGCACGCGCACGCGCACCCCAAACTTTTTGAGCTTCACAAAACAGCGTAACCAAGGAACACACTATGATGCTTCTTAGCGATCTATTTAGGCCCAGGTTACTCGTCACTCTGAGCCTGCCTCCTTATCTGTCCAATGAGAATAGTGTTTGTCACAATTATCGTCATCGTCATCCTACCTAACGCTTCTGGTAAAATTGAAGTGTGAGAACACCCGCTAGACAGAAAATCCATGTTATCTCTCAATTTTTCTTCCTCCTGATTTCTATCTGAATCTGTGAGCTCGCTTTGGTTCACTTCGGTTTTTCAAGAGGCTCCGGTTACCTTCTCTCCCACCTATATCGGATTGGGTCTGACGGAAGAAAGAAGGAAAAAAAAAAAAAAAACATAGTAAAGAAAGCAGAACAACATTTGTTTCTGAAGCAACCGATCAAACATTGCTGATGAGCCGGTCTTTTCTATTTCAGTAAACCAAGGAGGCCTATTGTCACGAGGATGTGAGGGGCCCGGGTAAGATTGGATGATTACCCCTAAAGGAGACAAAGCAGACAGACTATGGCACATGTGATCTTAGCCAAGAGAATAAACAGTGACCTCTCTGCCGAGTTGGGCCTTAGCATACCAAAGGGAAATAAAGGTGTAATAGGATGCTCAATTTTTACTCTGGAAACAGAGGTTGGTTGGGCACTGAACTGAGAACACTGAATTTTTTACCCTCCTTGATATTCACATAGGCTTAGAGGAGGCAAAAAAAAAAAAAAAAAAAAAGAATACTGAGCCTATAAGTCATCCCTAAAACTCGGATTTTATGTTCCCTTGCCTTTTCATAACTGAGCAACACACAACATTAAAGAATGGACACAGGCCGGATGCGTTGGCTCAGGCCTGTAAACTTAGCACTCTGGGAGGCCGAGGCGGGAGGATCGCTCAAAGTCAGGAGTTCGAGACCAGCCCGAGCGAGAGTGAGACCCCCCGCCCCCGTCTCTACTAAAAATATAGAAAGAAATTGTCCAGACAACTAAAAATATATAGAAAAAAATTAGCCGGGCATGGTGGCACATGCCTGTGGTCCCAGCTCCTGGGGAGCCTGAGGCAGGAGGATCGACTGAGCCCAGGAGTTTGAGGTTGCTGTGAGCTAGGCTGACGCCACGGCACTCACTCTAGCCCGGGCAACAGAGTGAGACTCAGTCTCGGGGGGGGGGGGGGGACCCAAAAACAAACAAACAAACAAAAAAACTGGAAGGGACACAGACTTCCACAGGTTTGTGTGTGGCCCCTTTTACTTATTAACGCTACAGGACCTTAATTATTTGTGCTCTGAATCTGATATTCAAATTATCCTTGTGGCCAACGCGTTTGAACAGTAGATGGTAGGGGAAGAAGAGTTCACCTCCTGAATAGATGACAAGTAACGGGAGTACTGGTGAAATTACAAGTGGCTTACGTTTACACACTGAAAATCCCAGTTAGCCGCTACCATGAGTTCAAAGAAGAGATCTAAATTTCTGACCCTATGACCCTAAAAGATATTTCCTCCCATGGTGTCACAGATAAAAATAAAACTGCATCCTAGCACTTTGGGAAGCCTAGGGGGAAAGGATCGCTTGAGGCCAAGAGTTTGAAGTTGCAGTGATCTATGATGATGCTACTGCACTTTAGTCTGGGAAACAGAGTGAGGGCCCGTCAAAAGAAAAAAAAGAAAAAGACAAAAAGAAAGAGAGAGAGAGAGAGAGAGAGAGAGAGAGACAGAGACAGGAAGACACAAGGAAAGAAAGAAAGAGAGAAAGAAGAGAGGAGAAGAGAAGAGAAGCGTCAATCTATCCATTGCATTTTCTACCCTTTAGGTGACTGGGCTTCAGCAGGGTGATGTGATCTGACAAAGTTCATGTTGCTAAGAAATAAAGCACTGGAGTTCAAACTCTGAGTTTTCAAAATCCAGCATATCCCCCTACCCACCATACCGTGCCACCTCTGAGAGTGGATATCTCACAGAGGAGAGCTGTGGAGGCCATTCTTGGACAGACAGAGTCAAGTAGTGGAGACCATGGAGTCTCTGCTCTGCAGCCAGTCTAGAGACATATGGAGCCATTAACACTGCTTGTGAGGAAAATACCATGTCATAGGGAAACAGAAATATTTTCCGCCTTAGGCAGATACAATTTAGGAAAAGACCCGAAACCCCTCTTCTTCTAACAGTGCTTTCTGGTCAGATGCTGACCCCTTCGATTCACAGATTCAGATACATCATTCAATGCAAGCATTGTCAACAAGTCACTCTTTGCAGCTTTCTGAAATTTCTCGCATATAGCATACTTGTAAAGATGATCACTTATGTGAAGACACCACCCCTCCAGAAAAACAAAAACAAAACCAAAACAGAAGCCCACTTTTCTCTGCTGTGAAAATCAAGATCAGCTTTTATGAGATCCACTAAATTCACACAAGAAGTAAAATATAATCATACTGATATATGCAATTTTTCTCTTAGAACAGAATGCATGGTGCTCCTTATCGTCTCAGATACTGTCAACAGAAAGCACGCGGTGGATGAACAATCTCCGTGAGCTTTTCTACAGAGATGGGGTGGGGGTGTGTGTGTGTGTGTGTGATAAATAATGAGGGTTGAGGAGCAGATAAATGACTGGGGGAAAACAACAACAGCAACAACAACAAAAACCACTTCCTGGTTCCTCGATGCAAGCATTCATTTAAAGGGGATACTCGTATGTATACCTAGGTGGAAAGTGGAAGCAGCTTTAAAAAAAAAAAAAGAAAAATTGCTGCGAGCCCTGGTTATGATACGGCAATAAGCGCTAGCTCTTGGAAGGTGTAAAACATATTCACGGTGGCTTACGCCAATCTGGGATGTACAAAGACGAGCTTGAGCACCACCACCAACCAAAAATATGAATGAATACCTGGCTAGCGATCAGGATCAGACATAATAGAAAAGAAAAAGCTCCCAAGGCTAAAATAATGTGAACACGATTGACTCGTCCATGGAAAAGAACCCCAAATCACTGCAAAATAATTTAAAGAGTTTTATTCTGAGCCCAACGGCCGTGATCATGGCCCAGAGAGCTACGCCCAAGAAGCCTTGAGCAAGCGGACCCATTGTGGTGGGGTGGGTTACAGTTTGGCTTCATACATTTTAGGGAGACAGGAATTACATGTAAAATCACAAATCAAAACATGGAAGGGGTACATTGGTCTGGGCTGAAAAGGCAGGACATCTGGCAGTTGGGGGGGGGCGGGGGAGGGAGGGTGCGGTGTTTACAGGTTTACAGCTGGGTTTAAAGATTCTTTGATTTGCAATTGATGACATAAATGAACCTCTGCCTAAAGGCTTTGCATCATGTTTTCAGTTAAGGTAAGGAGGTCTGCTAATCACAGACAAGCCACTGGACAGTTTACCCAAAACTCAAGTGCCCTGTAGTTCAGTAAACGGTTGGCCTGCTAGATATGCGTTAAGCTTTGTCTTGCCTGGCCTTAGGCCCGTCGGACATTCAGTATCTCATTGTTATAAAATCTGACTCCATCAGGGAGGGGTGTCTGACTTCCCCTGTCCTTGCGGGGCAGCAGCTCAGGTTTAAGGGTTTTTCTAGGGTTCCCTGGGCCAACCACGGGACGGGTCAGCTGGCGGTGGCGGGCGGGGGGCGGCTTAAGATTTTATTTTAGTTCATAGACTCCAGAAATGGTGTTTCCCTGGCAAAGACACACGAGTTCATGAAAAGCTTTCATTCAGTTGGTCTGGCTCCTCCCTGAGGTCGTCTCCCTGCCCCCCACTCCTCCCATCCCCTGGGGCCGGAGCGGGGGGGGGGGGGGGGGAGGGGTGAAGGCCCAAGAGGAGAGGCGCGTGGGGGAGGTGCCGCTCCCAGAACCAGAGACTCGTCTGGGCCCCACGTAACCCAGCCACCGCGACCGCTTCGCCCGAGGAGGTGCCCAGCAAGTCGTGCTTCTGCCCCTCGGGATTGCCTGCGGGCTGGGGGCGGGGTACGAGCTCCCGGCCCAAGAGGCAAACCCCTAGCCCGGCCGCACAGATGGCCGGGCCCCCGGCGGAGCCCTTCCGCCGTTTTCCACCCCTCCTCCACTCACTGCGCTGACTGCGCATGCGCGCTCGCACGTAGCCGCCTCGGGCTTCTCTCGGGCGGAGCCGCTTTCAGCCGCGACCCCGCCCCGCGAGCTGACTGCGCATGCGCGCTTGCACGTAGCCGCCTCGGGCTTCTCTCGGGCGGAGCCGCTTTCAGCCCCGACCCCGCCCCGCGAGCTGCCGCTTCCAGGCGGCACAGCGCATGGGGGAGGGGACGGAGCTCTAAAGAAATCAGTCCCCTCCGTCTCCTGCCTCAGGAAAAGCCCCAAACCCTTGGAGAACTGCCACCCACCGCCACTGCCGTGTGTGTGTGTGGGGGGGGGGGGCGGGGGGGCTGGGTCTTTACTTTGTGTCCTCCTTGTGGCCCAGTCCAAGGCGGCTGGGCTGCCAAACAGATCGTCTCGAGAGGGAGGCAGGAAGGGCCCAGGTCTGGACAGGGGTGGATTGGACCCCTCCACCCTGGGGTGTGGACTTGTGACCGAAAGCTCAGCTGCTTGTCCACGAGGCCGAATAACGAGGACAAGCGGTATGAGGAGTAAGAAAACAGAGAGTCTACTTTGCTGACAAAGGAGGAAATAAATAGGGTAGAGCTTCTCAGTCTCAAACCCCCAAATTTCGTGAACATAGGCCTAGGCAGAAATACAGAGGTTTTAAAGGAGGGAGGGTTGGTTCTCAGCTTCAGGCAATTACTGCAGTTAGCTGTTCTAAAGGTCCCGTCTCTGCTGAGAAGAAATCCCTTGAACTCTGTGGGCCGCCCACCCTGGGGGCCACCTGGAGTTATAACCAAAGAGTTAACGTGCCTCAGGGATGCAGGCCGGGCTGCAAGTTCCCAAAAGCCTGGGGGAAGTTTTAAAAAGACAGAAAATCTTTCTGCCCTCTTCCCCTCCCACCCCCCCACAAAGCCATTTTCTCTGGTGCAGACTCGGCACCCTCCCTGCCCCCCCCCTCCCCGTGCAGGCCTGTTTGTCCTCAATCATCTGTGAGGTTCACGAGGAGGAGATGCTCTCTCGCTCTCCCCACCCTCTTTCTTCCCTTAGGAAATCCTCAGCGCTGTTCCACACACTCAAGGTGGCGGGCCTGCTCCGGCCACCAGCCACCTCTTGTGCCAACTTCCGGCCCCCCCCCCCCGCCCCCAACGGAGTAGGTGTACAGACAGGAGCACACTTTACCGGAGGGCGCCTGGGGATGAAGAGTTGTGGTGGCCAAATGGGGGATGCGGGGCGGGGAGGAGAGTGGCTGGCATTTGGCAAAGAGTGACACGGAGTGGCCATCCAGGCTTGTCTGAAAAGTGGGACTACGAGCCTGAGAGCGCCGACGGAGTCGATGGACATGGTCACTGCTGTGGGATGTCTCTTTTACCACGATGTAACACCAAAGCAAACCCCTGACCCGCTGGGTCGGAGAAGGCCTTGTGGGCAATTTAGAAAAGCCATGGCGTGGCCATTTGGAATACTTCCTGCCTCTCCGGGAATCAAAAATTAGAAAGGACCATGGGTTCTGTATTAACGTACCAAAGGCAGGCAGAATTTTAGCCTTTTAAAGCCTGCCCTGGCCCTATCTCAGCAAGGCAGTGGCACCCCAAGTTCCGTGACATTTCTGCACTCGGCGGCTGACTTCTTCAGCCATCTGTTGCGATGCCCCTGCCAGGTGGCCACTCACTCGCCCCTTCAGTTCAACCCTTGTACCAGAAAGTGTTGCCTTCTTCCTAACCCCTATGGGGGGACCGGGGGGTGACGTGTGTGGGGGGGGGGTAGTGGAAATGGGCAGACCCCACAGGTGCAGCCTCTTCCAGGTCATAATGGGCCTGAGGCAGCGTGGGATTCCCCCGGAAGGGAGGCAGGGTGGCACTACGGCACCGAAGCCTGACGCCGGCGGCCACGTGGATGGTGGGGGACACGTTAGACCGCTGAGATGCAGCCACTGAGAGCCACCCCGCAGCAAGAGGTCTCTCTGGCAGAGCAGGCACTGAGTCCGCAAGTCAAGACAGCTGGGAGGCCTGGGAGACAGAGGCCCTGGATCTCAGGTCCCGGGGTGGGGGCGGGGGGCAGTGCCAGTGCCTGGAGAGAGAGAGAGCCCAGGCTCCAGAGGCCATGATGGGGCCTGGTGGGCAGGGCCGAGGAGGTCAAGGCCGGGTGTGGTGGGGT
The DNA here is from genome assembly GCF_041146395.1 of Eulemur rufifrons. Classification (NCBI taxonomy): domain Eukaryota; kingdom Metazoa; phylum Chordata; class Mammalia; order Primates; family Lemuridae; genus Eulemur; species Eulemur rufifrons. The sequence goes on along the minus strand of NW_027183172.1, from coordinate 11,966 downwards.
CCGGGATGAGGGGCTTGGGGTGACGGGCAGGGAGAACGACCCGTTCACTCAGACGTGCCCTCAGAGGAAGGCAGAGGTGCGTTTTGCCTTCCTCCGGCTAGTGGAACGCTCGGCATTTCTTTCCTTCAGAGCTGGGTTGAACCGGTGTGGCATCTGTTATAGTACGGAGTGCGAGACAGGACAACCTAGAGACCGAATTGAGCCAAGTCATGAGTCCACATTAGCTGGCCAGCGACCACCCCCTGCCCTGTTAGGGTACAGGTACAGAGAATGGCCCCGAGCCGAAAAAAGCAGGAAGGTTTCAGACTGTCCTAAGCTAGAGCTCCGTGACTTTAGGCACGGCGGTTGAAACAACACTATACCACCTACTCCGCAGCTGTGTGGTCCGGGACCAGCCTCGGGCCCCGTTTCGTTTCGGTTACAGTCTTTAAGCGAGCAGGTTTACAGAAACAGATAGCTCCAATTAAGGAACATTCTTTCAGGCGTTAAGCAAGCACAATCAATTTTACGACAGGCAGCTGGAAAGTTTAAACACTTAGTTACAAGTTAATTGCTTTGTTTTATCTCCGCAAGGTACGTATTTCCAATTACAGACATAGGTCAAGCGGACATCGGTCACCTAGCGAGCAAGCATAAGTTTTCAAGTGGGCCTTTACAGCGTCCAGACAGGCCTCGGTCCAGTTATTGTGCATTCTTTTTGACCACTTGGAAAGCTACTAGCACCGTTCCGGGCCTCACCTCACTCACGCGGAACTACAGAGTGATGACCTGGGGTGGGTGGGTGGGTGTGTGTGTGTGTGTGTGCTCCCTCCTGTGGTGGGAAGGGTGATCTGCTCGCCCACCCGGCGTGGTGTCCCCCACCCCTGCCCCATCTTGGCGTTTACAGAAAACAAACACGAACACAAGAGAGGGAGCCGGAGGAGGAGGAGGAACATATGCTGCTATCCAGGTTATCCTGGGAGGCTTCCTAGCCATTTCTGAGGAAACAGTGTCTCCTGGCTGTCTCCCGTAGTTTTATTTATTGACTTATTTATCTATTTTTCCTTTTGGCTTGAACCCATTCTTTTCGTTTCGGCATCTCATCTGACATCCTCTTCTGAGAGGAACCTGGAAACGTTTCCCCGTGTTGCATCTTTTCAGGCTCTGTACGACTGACGAGCATCGTCCCTCTTCAGTCACTGGGCTCTTTGCTAGCCAGGCCTTAATTCTCCACGTTGTAAACCCCAGATCGGATCTCCGCCCGGAGTCCTGTAGAGACCCACCGAATCGATGTTTGGACTGGGATGTCTCGTAGACCTTACCTATTAAAAACCGATCCAGGCCAGGCTTGGTGACTCACGCCTGTAATCCTAGGCCAAGGCGGGGAGGAGGACCGACCGCTTGAGGTCAGGAGTTCGAGACCTGCCTCGGCAAAAGCAAGACCCCCGTCTCTACCAAAAATAGAAAAAAATTAGCCGGGCATGGTGGCACACGCCTGTAGCCCCAGCGATTTGGGAGGCTGAGGAAGGAGGATCGCTGGAGCCCAGGAGTTTGAGGCTTCCAGTGAGTGAACTATGCCCTGCTCCCCCGCCACCCCTCCCCATCATCTCTAACGAAATGACAGTAAAATAAAATAAAATAAAATAAAGCTCAGAAAAAAAAAAAAAAAGTACTATGTAGTGAGACCGATCCTAAGAACACGGGGGCGGGGAAGGAAGTCACTACCACGGTATAAAATTGTATAAACGTTACCCGATTCTGTGTGCGTGCGTTTTCTGAGAAATGACCCCCTTTTGCTATGGGGCCGGGACTGGAGTCCCAGTTTGGGACCATAGGATTCCCCGCACTCGACTCCAGACTGATTCGACCTAGGGTTAGCTCTGTGTAAACACTCTTTAGACGTGGGTGTTTTATGGATTTCTGTCCTTCGGGAGAAACGACTGGCCCGGGTACAGGAGTGAGTGAATGTACCGACCGTCTTCTCCCATCTCTCTCTCTCTCTCTCTCTCTCTCTCTCCCTCCCACACACAGGCACACGCGCGCGCGCGCGCGCGCGCGCACACACACACACACACACACACACACACGCCGTTTCCGGGAGCGCCCACTTCATGCGCTTCGGTCCACCGTGACAGATAGTCCAACTGTGAGATCATCGTGAGTGGCTGCGCCTAGGCCCCGCTCTGAACCTCTCCGTACTGTTCGTGTGTCTTCAGCAGGTCCTGCCTCCACCCGTGGCATCTAGCACGGGCCGATGGGTCCCTGTCCTCTCTCCCTGCCGTGGACGCCCCCCTCCGGCCCCCCGCCCCCGGGGGCTCTCTGGTCGACTAGTGGTGGGGAGTGTGCCCGAGGGCTGAGAGACGTGGTCCGAGAGGGGCCGGGAGGAGGCCTGCGACCCAGTGTGTACCCACTCCCGCCCCCACGCTCCCTCCCCCACGAGGGAGCCCGTCCTTTCCAGGCTGACACTTGGATCGGTGGATGACGGGGGTCACCTGGCGGCGGGCGAGCGTTATGGGAAAATCCGGTAGGCGTGTTGCGACGTCCTGCCACAGAGATGGCTCTGGCGACAGCCTCGGGCCGCCCCACCCTGGCCCCCGGCCAGGCCCCGTGAATGTGTTCTCTCTGTCCCTGACTTCTTTCTTTGTTTCACCAGCCGGCGTGCTCTGAGAATGTGAAGTGTATCATAGTTCCACCCTGGGTTTCATGATCCTAAGATAGGAAGGGGTTTTATGATTCCACGACAGAAAGGTTTTCTCATCCTATCATCTCTCCCCCCCCCCTTTCTTTCTTTCTCTTCCTCCTTCTGCCTTTTCTTTACTTCTTTGTTCTTTCCTTCTTTCAGTCTTCCTGTCTTCCTTCCTGCCTGCCTGCCTTCCTTCCTTCCGTATTTCTTTCCTCTCTTCCTTTCTCCTGTTATCCTGTGTTTCTATCTCTGTTTTTTCCATCTTTCTTCCCCCTTTCTACTTTCCTACCTTCTTTCTTTCTCATTCTCTCCTTTCTCTCTCCTTCCTTCTTCCTTTCTGTCTCTTTCTATACTGTCTCTCTCCTTCCTTCTCTCTATCTTTTTCTCTTTCCATCTTTCCGTGCTCTTTCTTTTTCTCTCTTAACTTCCTTTCTTTTTCTTTTCTTTCTTTCCCTCCTTCTGTCTCTGTCTGTCTTTCTTTCTTTCTTCTTTCTTTCTGCTTCCATCCTTCCTTCCTTTTTCTCATTCTCTTTCTTTCTGCCTGTCTTTTCTTTCCTTATTTCTTCTTTCCTTCTGTCTTTCTGTGTTTCCTATCTCCTTCCTCCCTTCCTTTTTCTTTCTTCCCCGTGCCCTCTTCCTGTCTTTTCTTATTTACTGTTTTCTTCTTTCTGACTTTCTCTCTCTGTTTCTCCGTCTCTTTTCTTTCTGTTCTTTTCCTTTCTCTCCCTTTCTCTCTTTCTGTTTCTGCCTGTCTGTCTCTCGGCTATGTTGTGGTCTGTGCAGAGACGGGTTTGGTGGACGATGTCGGTGGTCGGGCCGACCCATCCTTTCTTTGATCCCAGTGCTAGCCAGGCCGGGGCCTGCTTAGCTTCCAAGATCAGACGAGATTGGGCGCGTTCAGGGTGGCGTGGCCCTAGACTGACCCGTCATTTTTCGATGGCTTCCGTGGGGAGTAGGGGGACTGTGTTTGATGCCCCCGGGGGACCTTCTGGACTCTGAAATGATGGGCTCCAGAGGGTTGCCCCGTGTTTTGCAGCAGACCTCTGGTGGCTGGCGCCGGTTGTGGTCGGGCTCCACCTGGCGGCCGCTTTTCTACAAGTCTCTTGTCCTCTGAATCTTCGGTGCAGCAGGCAAAGCAGGGGACAGTCCCCGATGCGAGCGAGGCTGAGTTCCGGGAAGCAAGCAGCCTTCGCGGGGCCATCTGGTTCGTGCCGGGACGCCGGCTGGGACATCTGGGAGGCAGAGCTTGGGCCTGCAGGGCTGTGTGGCGGGAGGACGTTGTCGCCGCGCTTCCAGGCTCAGCCAGCCAGGCGGCTTGCGGGGCTGCCCGGGCAGGTCGACCAGCACGCTGTGGCCGCTTTGGAGACCCGACCCACCCCGCGGGGACAGGAAGGAGACGGCACACGCGGACGGGAGAGGAGGGTGTCCGGCGACCGGCCGCCGTCCCGTGCATGCGTGTCCCTCTCCCTCGGCCTCGCCTTTCCTACCCATTTTCCCTGGTTCCCGCTCGGGAGGCAGGGACAGCCCTGTGAGTGGCACCCAGTCGTCCGTGGCTTCCTCCGAGTCCTACTCTGGGGGCGCGGACCGGGCCCTGGGTGGCGCGGGTGGCCGGCGAGGGCGACCCCTGTCGGCCCGCGGGCGCTCGTGGGCCGCGGCGGTCCCGTCCCGATGTTTTCTCCTCCACAAGTCCCCGTGCTGGGGCCGGGGACCGGGCCCTGGGTGGCCCTGGGTGGCGCGGGTGGCCGGCGAGGGCGACCCCTGTGGGCCCGCGGGCGCTCGTGGGCCGCGGCGGTCCCGTCCCGATGTTTTCTCCTCCACAAGTCCCCGTGCTGGGGCCGGGGACCGGGCCCTGGGTGGCCCTGGGTGGCCGGCGAGGGCGACCCCTGTCGGCCCGCGGGCGCTCGTGGGCCGCGGCGGTCCCGTCCCGATGTTTTCTCCTCCACAAGTCCCCGTGCTGGGGCCGGGGACCGGGCCCTGGGTGGCGCGGGTGGCCGGCGAGGGCGACCCCTGTGGGCCCGCGGGCGCTCGTGGGCCGCGGCGGTCCCGTCCCGATGTTTTCTCCTCCACAAGTCCCCGTGCTGGGGCCGGGGACCGGGCCCTGGGTGGCCCTGGGTGGCCGGCGAGGGCGACCCCTGTCGGCCCGCGGCCGCTCGTGGGCCGTGGCGGTCCCGTCCCGATGTTTTCTCCTCCACAAGTCCCCGTGCTGGGCCCTGGGTGGCGCGCGTGGACGGTGAGGGCCTCCCTGGCCCTCTACGCCACGGGGGCCGACCAGATGTCCCTGAGTGCCCCTTGTCTGCTGGCGCTGGGGACCTGCTGGGGACAGGTGGCCGTGTCGAGTGTCGTGGGGGCAGGCGTGTTCAAGTGGCTCGGTCCCCGTCTTCCTGCGCGGTGTTTTTGATCACCTCATATCGTCATCTTCCGCCTGCAGGTTAGTACTGACACGCTGTCCTTCGGCGACTGTCGCTGGAGGGGTTGGGCCTCCGCACGCGGACAGGGTTCTGGGTTCCTGGGGATCCAGCGCCCTGCCCTGTTCCCTTTGAGCTGACCGCCTGGGCCCGCGCGCCGGCTCTAGGGCGTCGGAGTGTCCCGACGGTGGTGCCCGCCTCTCGCGTTGGTCTCTTGTCCCCTCGAGAGACGGCACCCGGGGGAGGGGGGGAGGTTTGCGGCAACCTTCCCCCTTACCCCGCTGGCTCTGTGCCGTTGCGTGTCAGGCGGTCCTCGTCTTTGGGTTGTGCTTGGGAGGCGGGGCTGGCGAGGCTGAAGCGGGCTCCTCCGATCGCTGTCCTCGCCGGTCTGACTGACCTCCCCCAACCCTCCCCGTCCTCGGGGCCTGATCGATGTGGTGACGTCGCGCTCTCCCGGGCCTTGAGCCGCGTGCCAGGCGAGGGACGGTCCATTCATGGTGAATGGTGGCCGCTCTTCTCGTTCTGCCCGCGGGCACCTCACCTCTCCTTCCCCGCCTGTGGGCGGTGCGTGGGAGGCGCGGGTGCGAGACTATCCGGCCCGACCGCGGTCGCCCCGCCCTCGGCCTCGTGGCGTTGGCGGGGGGTCGTGAGTCCTCTTGACGCAGCGGGCAGCCCTCGCTCGCCCTGTGTGGCTGTTGCCTGGCCGGGGTCCCCCCTGCCCGCGACGGACGGGTGCGGGGCCGTGCCGCCCGCCCGGTCGCGCGCCCCGTTTGGCGCGCGGCTGCTGGGTCTGTGTGGCCCTTTTGTGGTGCCCCCGGAGCGCACCGGGTTGTTCTCCAAGGTGCCCGAAACCGAGCGGTGGTTGTCGTCCTCGTTCCCGGCGTCCCCCTCTGGTCGCCGCTGCAGCGTCTGCTGCGTTGGGTACACCCTCGAGCAGCGTGCTTGGGGTTGGGGGGGTCGAGGCGGGCAAGCCTAGAGGCATCCTCCTGCGCTGCGTGGGCGGGCGGGGGGCGTTGTCTCGGCGTCCCCACGATGTGTGCGTGGCGGACTTCGAAAGGCGAGCGCACGGCTTGTGCTCTTCCCACCCTGCCCGAGGGGGGGGTGGTTGCACGGTCGTGTGGGCGATCGTGGTGGGGCTGGGCCGGCGACGTGGTGCCGGCCGGCCCCGTGGGGGGCCTCTGCCACCGGCCTGGTCTGCCTCGGTGACCCCTCTCCCATACCGACGGGGGAGTGTTCCCCTCGAAGTGAGGGGGCTTTTGGACCAGGGGCCCCGACCGCGAACGCTCAGGAGTCGCCAACCGTGCGTGTTTTGCCCCATGCCGCAGACCCCCCCCACACCTCCCCCGGGGCGTGCCTGAACGCCTCCGCCCAGGGCCCTTACGGGGGCGACCGGGGGTCGGGGGCGATCCACCTTCGGCGAGAAAGCGTCTTCTCTAGCGATCGTGGAGGCGTGTCCTCTTCTGGGGTTTGTCGGATCCCCCAGCCCGCCGCCTCTCTGCGCGTCGTCAGCCGCCGCCCCTGCGGCTGCCAGTTGTGCGTGGGCAGAGTTCCCTCCTCCCCTGCCGTGGGGGGGAGCGGTCCGCCGGCCCCCGCGGTGGGGGCCGAGTGCCACTCTTCGCCTAACGTGGTCCGCGCCTCCCCCCTGAACTCTGGGGGAGGGTCACGCCGGGCCGGGCCGGCGTTCCAGCTGTGAAGGGCGCCCGCGTGTGTGCGCTGCGTGCCCCGGCCGCGGGTCGCCCCGGTGTGCGCTGGGGGAAGGGGGTGGTGGTGCGGCCCGTCTCGCGCCCCCTCCCCATCCCCTGTGAGCGTGCGGCCCTCCACCCGGTCCCGTGCCAGGCCGCGGATGGATGGGCGCTCCCGTGCTGGCGCCTGTGGATTGCGGCTGGGGGGACCGCCCGG
>NW_027183171.1:52500-53968 GCF_041146395.1 Eulemur rufifrons | reverse complement strand
GGCAATTCCCTACCCCTTGGTGGGGGTGGGGAAGGTGTCGTGCCAGGGAGGGCCTCCCTCCGCGGAGGTCCTCGCCCATCAAACCTCATACGACTCTTAGCGGTGGATCACTCGGCTCGTGCGTCGATGAAGAACGCAGCTAGCTGCGAGAATTAATGTGAATTGCAGGACACATTGATCATCGACACTTCGAACGCACTTGCGGCCCCGGGTTCCTCCCGGGGCTACGCCTGTCTGAGCGTCGCTTGACGATCAATCGCCCCCCCCCGGTGTGCCTCCGGGCCCCCGCGGGGGTCGCGCGGCTGGGGGTTTCTCTCGCAGGGCTCCGCTGAGGGGTCCCTCCGTCCCCCTAAGTGCAGACCTTGGTGGTGCGCCCCTCCTCTTCCGTCCCGTCCCCCCACGTAGGCACGTCGTTGGCGCGTGGGGGGTGGACGTGGTGGGGTCGCGTCGCCGCCCGCGACGAGGGAGAGAGGCCGGGAGGGCTTTCTCCCGCGGGCGCCACGGTGCCATCCTCTCGGGAGCCGCCTCGCGCCCTGCGCGGCTGGGCCTTCCCTCCTTCTGGGGGGTTCGCCTGGGAGGGCCCGACGGGGGTGTGTGTTCACGTGCCCCTCGCGCGCGTCGGCGTGTCTCGGTCGCTCGCCGCCGGGGTGCGGGGTCTGGGGACGAGGGGGTCTGTGTGCGCGGAGGGTGTCGTGTCTGGGTCGCCGTCTTTCACCGCCCGCCCCTGGCGGCGGCCCGGCGGTCTGGGCCGCCACCCTCCGCCCCCTCGTCGTCTTCCCCTCTTTCCCCCACACCGGCGTCGCCGGCCAAACGCGCCCCCGCGCCTACGGGGGGCCGGGTCCACGTCCCCGCCGTGTTGCCCGTTCGGGGCCGCACCCCGGGGATGCGTGCCCCGGTGGCGACCCGCGGGACGCCGCGGCGTCGTCCGCCGTCGCGCGCCCGCCCCCGGGGTCGCCGCGGCCCACCGCCGCGCTGCGTGTCCCGAGCCCGGGTGCGGGGCTCAGGATGGGTGCTGACCGCCGTGTCTCTGCCGTGTCCCCTCCGCCTCCGTCCGTCCGTCCGAGGGACCGCCGAGGCGCCTGGGGAAGGAGGGCGTCCCGTTGGTTTGGGGGGGTGCCCTCTGGTCTCCTCGGGCACCTCCCCCACTCTGCGCGACCTCCTCCCTCTCTCGGGTGTCGCGGTGTGTGTCCCCCGAGGTCGGGCGGAGGGGGGGTGCGGTCGAGGCACCGGTGATCTCCCCGTCGGCCCCGGTCCGCGCCCGCCGGCCCGTGCTCCGTCCCGTCGTCCCCGCGGCCTCCGACGCGCTCTCCTTCCCCGCGCCCGCCCTTGTGACTCGCCTCGGCGGCCGCCGCCGCTGGGTGGTCGTGGGGTGCGGCCGGGGGGGGAGGTGCCGTCGTCCGGAGGGCCGGGGGCGGCGGTCGACCGTGGTGCCCCCACCCCCGCTCCGTCGAGCGTGTGTGCCTCGGCT
>NW_027183171.1:25000-45000 GCF_041146395.1 Eulemur rufifrons | reverse complement strand
ACGTCACGCGGGTGACGTGCCGACACACCAGGAGGCCCTTCTCACACGTGCTCGTGAACACGCAATCAACACGTTTATGAACTAGAAAGGGATCTGGTGTGACTTTGCTATTATTTCCCCTCCCCTCCTCCCCGCGCTGAGAATGAGTTTCCCCGGGCTCGTGTGCCCGCCTGGGAATCGGCTGCAGACGCCATGGCCCCGGGTCGACCACATGTTGCTCTGGGGTCCACCAGATGTCTCTGGCGAATTGGGGCCCTAGGTGCTTGTGACGGTGTGGTCACTAGGTGTCGCTCTGGGCTCAGTATTCTTCCTTCTCGCTGTGACTTTGGTCTCTTTTTTTCGAAATTTCTTTCTTTCTTCCTCTTTTGCCCTGTTTCCATTTTCCCTTCTTAATCTCTTTCTCTCTTTTTGTTGCTTTTTTTCCACGGCAGATGGGTGATGTGTGTGTGGAGGAAACGCGGCGTCAGGGAGAAGACACATCTCACACGTGCTCGGGAACACCCGATCGTCACGCTTCTGAGTACCGACCGATGGATCTGGTCCCGAATTTTTTAATAGTTTTCTCCTCTCTCTCTCTCTCTCTCTCTCTCTCTCTCCCCCCCTTCCTTCTCTTTCCTTTCTCTCCCTTCCTTTCTTTCTTTCTCTCGCTCTCTCGCTCTCGCTCTTCTTTTCTTTCTGACAGAGTCTCTCGTTCTGTTGCCCTGGCTAGAGTGCCATGGCGTCAGCCTAGCTCACAGCAATCTCAAACTCCTGGGCTCAAGCGATCAGACTGCCTCAGCCTCCCGAGTAGCTGGGATTACAGGCATGTGCCAGCATGCCCAGCTAATTGGATATACGTGTGTGTGTGTGTGTGTGTGTGTGTATATATATATATATATATATATATATATATATATTTTTTTTTTTTTTTTTAAACAGAGTCTCACTCTGTTGCCCAGACTAGAGTGCCGTGGCGTCAGCCTAGCTCACAGCAACCTCAAACTCCTGGGCTCAAGCGATCCTACTGCCCCAGCCTCCCGAGTACCTGGGACTACAGGCATGCGCCACCGTGCCCGGCTAATATTTTTCTGTATATATTTTTAGATACTGTTTCTGTATATATTTTTAGATATATAGTTTCTTTCTATTTTTAGTAGAGATGGGGGTCTCGCTCTTGCTCAGGCTGGTCTCGAACTCCCGACCTTGAGCGATCCACCCGCCTCTACCTCCCAGAGTGCTAGGATTACAGGCGTGAGCCACCCCGCCTGGCGTGTACGTTCTGTATTCACAGACAGACGGAAGGCAGGGAGAATGTTACCCTTTCAAAGCCCGCCCTGCTCGCCTCTCAGCCCACCGATGGCACTCTGAATCCCGTGGCATTCCTTCACTCAGCTGAATTCTTCAGCACCCGACCCCCCCCCCCTCGCCCCACCCCCGTGCCACGGGAGTTCGTTCTCATGGCAGAGCCATCGAGGCTGTTGCCACACGTGTTGTAGGTGCCTAGGCAGACTGTGCCCTGGCCCCGAGGAGGTACGGAACCGCCTATCGCCTCGGGAGGGAGGGACAAGATGTGTCCGTGTCCAAGGCGACGTCCTGTCGATCACGAGGAGGCCTGCAAAGGCTCGTATCTGCCAGGCATTGAGCCACATGACATGAAACACCGGTGTGTTCCTTCACTTAGGTGGTGTCGCGTGTTGATACTCACAGAGGATGATAAACCCACTCGCATGCCGGCTGAGCCCCCTGTGTCTCCTCCTCTATCCACTGAGGGAAAAAACCGCAACGAAAGGTAGAGAACCACAGGGTGGGAAGAGAGCCCGTCGCTCTCCCTATGTGACCGTCCGGAGTGCTCGTTCAGATGGGAGGAGGTGTGTTTGTGTGTGTATGTGTGTGTTTCATTGATTTTGGTGCCATCTTTTCTCTGCAGCTGCGTCAGAGGACAGCGATTTTTCCGATTTTCACTCCGCTGAGTGAATTGCCTTTTGAAGAGAATGTCCACAGGAAGCCTACGGTTCTCCCGCGTGGGTGGCCCTCCTCTAGAAATGAATCTCGTTTCTTGAACGGAGGGGACTTGTTGACGCCATCATGCTTTCGGGACGACTTCTCAGACGCTAGCTTTGGACCGCAACATAGGTGCCCCCCGACATTGCCTCAAGGGTTCCGTGGTGCCTCCTGTCAAGAGACCCCACCGACCGTCCCCAGCCTGCCCGCTCAAGGGAGCCGGGCCCCTTCTGATCTGTCCGCCCGCCGTGAAGCTCCCTCCCGAGGGTCGGAAAGCCCACCTGTTTCCCAGTTCGGTTGAATGATGGGGCACCCGGGCAGGGCACTGGCACCGAGTGACTCCATTCTGAGTCTGTCTGCTCTGTGGGGCGGGGGCGGGTGGGAGGGGGGGCAGTTCCGTCTCGACCGGTGGCCTCCTACCGACTGACTCTATGGGACGGACCATTCTCACTCAGGATCGTGTAACCTTCTTGGCCTAGGCACATCCCGGCACTGAAAGCCACTTTTCGGGGACACTCTCCCACGTACAGATAGATGGCCTGCACGAGTGCTCTTCCTTTCTCGAAACACTGGAAATCTGTCCTCAATTTTACCTGACCTACCTGACGGTGTGTGATAAAGGAGCATAGAACCCTCAGCCACCCTCCACCTTCCCGCTGCCACGAGAGACAGTGCCGAGCGTGAAATTCTATCCCTGACTCTCTGTGTCCACCGTTCTCTGGGTAGGGAAAGAACTTAACCAGATAGGCCCTATCGGTCGCTTATCTGTTCTGATAGTTTTGTGGCAGCCATTTCTTTCCCCCTTTCTTTTCTATTTCTGTCTCTCTCCCCCACCCCCGCCCCCAAATTCTTTCTACGAAGACGTTTAGGATGTCAGATTCTGGCCACATGCCCCCCCTAGGCATAGGGGGGCCAGCATAGACAAAGGTCTTCGGTACCAAGTGTTCATTCCACGGTGACAGATATTGCCACTCTTGTATTGACCAGGGCGAGATCGTGAGTGGGTCAACTCTGAAACTCCCTGTACTCTACTTCTCTCTTGGGTAGGTCCCTGCCCCAACCCTCCGGCTTCTAGCACACACCCAGGGGCACTCTCTCCTCTCTGGATAAAGTTCCAGATGATCCGATCCGCTCCGAGGCGGAAGGGGAGCTGGCCGGGCCACCCACTGTGCGCCCCACCCCCACCCCGCCCCACCCCCGTCAGTCATAGGGTCCGTTCTTTTCAGGATGACACCGGCAGCGGTTGCTGGGTGTCACCTTGCGGCCACTTTGATCAGACCTCGGGATCTGGAAAGTCAGGTGACGTTGGGAGTTTAAGAGCTGACTCCCGGGAGGTGTGGAGGGCGGGGAGGAGAGCACGGTCCGGACGGTCCCACCCTCTTCTTCCCGGGCCCGCAGCTCTGGGCCCGCCCGGGGCAGCCCTAGCCTCTAGCGGGTCTCCGCCCACCCGCCCTGTTGTCTGCGGGAGGCGCCCCTCCTCCCGCTCTCTGCCTCCTCCCGGGACCGTAGGCCTCTGCCCGTCGTCTTTTTTATTTTTATTTTTTCCCTTTTGTTTGTTTCTCTTTTATCTTGTTTTTTAGGCTTATCGAATATCATGTCGTATAAAAACTTAAATCACAGAATGAATTATATTATATAACAAGATGTGGCTTTTTATCCTACGCCGAGAACGATGAATTTTTCTCTTCGTGTCCATTTTCCTGTCCTGGAAGAAATACAAAGTTGCTCGTGATACTTCCCCATCATCTTCCAGTTTCCCCCACTGTCAACACGATGTATTCGATCGTATATCTTTGTGTGTGCACGTGGGCGCCTGTACCTATTTCTTTTCGGCATCAGTCTCAGGTCTTTTGGCACCTAGGGGGGAAAAAGGAGAAACCAATAAAGGACAGAAAGACGTTCTGTCGTTTTACGCTCCCCATCACCACCACCACCACCACCACCACCACTTTTGGGAGCTTGTAGTCTGGCCTATGTCCCCAAGGCAGGTTAAATCTTTTCTTAAAACTCCCAAGTGGTCCCCTGCCCCGCCCCCCCCCAGGTGGGCGGCCGGCAGAGTTCACAGGCTTTGTTTTTGGCAGAGCCTGGACGATTGAAATAATTAACCACAATCATCGCTAAAGCTGAGAACCCCTCCCCCCCTCATTAAAAGCTCTGTATTTCTGCCTAGCCCTGTGTTCGGGGAAATTCGGAGGCTTGAGATGGGAAGGTCTACCCTATTTTCTCCTTTACCGGCAAAATAGACTCTCTCTTTCCTTCCTCCTCAAACAGCTTGTCCTCGTTATTCGGCCTCGTGGGCAGGTGGCCGAGCTTTCGGTAACACCAAGTCTTCTAAGTTGTGTTGTGTTATCGGTCTTGTTTTCTTTCTTTTCTTTTCTTTTCTTTCTTTCTTTTTTTTTTTTTTTTTTTTTTTTTTGAGACAGGATTTCTTTCACTCTGTCCTCTCCCAGGCCGCCTTGGCCTGATTGTAGCTCACAGCAAGCTCCAAATCCAGGGCTTAAGTGATCCTCTCTGCCTCAGCCTTCTGAGTAGCTGGGACTATAGGCAAATGCTGCCACACCCGCCATAATTTTTCTTTTTTCTTTTTTTTTTTTTTTTTTTTTTTGTTGGTAGAGATGAGGTCTCATCGTGTTACCCAGGCTGGTCTCCAGCTGCTGGGCTCAAGTCACGCTCCCGTCTCTGCCTCCCAAGTTGCGGGGATCACGGGCATGAGCCACCATGGCCAGCCAGGTTATTTAAAGGCGATCGCTTTGCTATCCTGATACAAAACCCCAAATGTGCGAGTTTAAGGCACCAGACGGAGGGAGTCCCCACACTACATTGTCACGAACATTGAGGGTGGCTCACGAAACAGCTGGGATGTGGCCACACAGTAGTGATCGAGGCGATATATTCTAGTGGGATAGCAGAAATATAGAATGTCCTGAAGACACTAAATGTCGGAATGCCACAGCAGTCAATGGCTGACAAACTTCCATTCCATTGTGTCATGGTAGGCGGCTTACTTTTCTCCTGCTCCCTCGGTATGATTAAGGCCTGACGTAGAAAATGTCTACGTCTCATCCAAATCCATCGAGACGATGGAAGGGGGAACTGGGAGAGGAATAAAGAAAAACAAGAGAGGGAGAAGCGAAACAAGAGAGAAGGGGGCCGAGGAGGAGAAGGAGGAAACTGCCTCCCCTGTCCCCATGCTACCCAATTAATAAATGAAGAATGGCCTCTTCCCTCCTCTTCCCAACCCCTAACTATGCCTGGAGGTGTATCGTAGGCCTACAGTCCTAAGAAATGTACAACTACTGATAGTAATGGGAAGAAATGCAGTCTAATAGGTTTCTGTGCAGTGGGACACCCAGGCCAGGGCACTTACGGTGAATGGAGCTTGCAGGGCGGGCGGGAGGTTGCTCTGGGTGAGTCTGTGAGTTGGCGGTGAGTGGTGAGTGAATGTGAAGGCCTAGGACATTACTTACTGTAGGTTTTCATAAACCCTGGACACTTAGGCCGCACGACATTTACCTTTAGAAATTTCTTTCTTCAATAATACATTAACCTTAGCTTACTGTAAGTGTTTTCACTTCATAAACTTTTCCATGGTGGTTTGGTTTTTTTTTTTTGTCTGTCTGTTTGTTTGTTTGTTTGTTTGTTTGTTTTTCTTTCTTTTAAACTTTTGGACTCTTTGGCAACACCACGACTTAAAACACAAATGCGTTGCACTGTTGTACACAGATATTTTCTTTCTCTGTGTCCTTATGTGTTCCGTAAGCTTTTTCCTACTTTTAAAGTTTTTATCGTTCTATGCACTTTTCAAAATAATAAAAACTAAAACAGAGAGGGGGGGTGGGAGAGGGAAGGAGAGAAATACACACACATGAATATGTTTCCCAAGTGAACTGAGGAAGGGGGCCGAGTCAAGGTTCTCAGGGAGCCACCAGTGATGAAACGGTCAGGCTCAGAATCAGCATTGCAGAGTGGCTGCAGAGCCGGGGGGCCTGGACTGGCTACCTGGACGACACTCCGTGTTTGGTAACTTGGCGAGTCATAAATCCTCTTGAGCCTCAGCCTCTTCATCTGCAAATGCAGAAATCATGGTGCCTACCCCACAGGGATATTGGGCAGAGTGAAAAAGCAAATGCAGGCAAAGCCCGCAGAAGCACGCGTGGTAAACAGTAAGCCTTTAATCGTGGTCACAGTCGTTGTTATAGGATCATCTTCCTATGTCCTTGTCTTTTAAAGATTAGCAGAACCTCCCAGAAGATGAGAATGGGCTCCCCCTGAGCAAGTCTCGGCTGTAAAGTCACAGGCATGTTGAGCATGTGGCACAGAAGGCAGAATAAAAACCTGATCCCGGAACATTATGTTCCTGCAGGACATGAAATCATTGAAGGTATGGGAAATCCTACCTCATATCCGTTTTACTAGAACACCTATGATTGCGTACGCACATGGACGCACGCGCACCCCAAACTTTTTGAGCTTCACAAAACAGCGTAACCAAGGAACACACTATGATGCTTCTTAGCGATCTATTTAGGCCCAGGTTACTCGTCACTCTGAGCCTGCCTCCTTATCTGTCCAATGAGAATAGTGTTTGTCACAATTATCGTCATCGTCATCCTACCTAACGCTTCTGGTAAAATTGAAGTGTGAGAACACCCGCTAGACAGAAAATCCATGTTATCTCTCAATTTTTCTTCCTCCTGATTTCTATCTGAATCTGTGAGCTCGCTTTGGTTCACTTCGGTTTTTCAAGAGGCTCCGGTTACCTTCTCTCCCACCTATATCGGATTGGGTCTGACGGAAGAAAGAAGGAAAAAAAAAAAAAAAAAAAAAACAAACATAGTAAAGAAAGCAGAACAACATTTGTTTCTGAAGCAACCGATCAAACATTGCTGATGAGCCGGTCTTTTCTATTTCAGTAAACCAAGGAGGCCTATTGTCACGAGGATGTGAGGGGCCCGGGTAAGATTGGATGATTACCCCTAAAGGAGACAAAGCAGACAGACTATGGCACATGTGATCTTAGCCAAGAGAATAAACAGTGACCTCTCTGCCGAGTTGGGCCTTAGCATACCAAAGGGAAATAAAGGTGTAATAGGATGCTCAATTTTTACTCTGGAAACAGAGGTTGGTTGGGCACTGAACTGAGAACACTGAATTTTTTACCCTCCTTGATATTCACATAGGCTTAGAGGAGGCAAAAAAAAAAAAAAAAAAAAAAAGAATACTGAGCCTATAAGTCATCCCTAAAACTCGGATTTTATGTTCCCTTGCCTTTTCATAACTGAGCAACACACAACATTAAAGAATGGACACAGGCCGGACGCGTTGGCTCAGGCCTGTAAACTTAGCACTCTGGGAGGCCGAGGCGGGAGGATCGCTCAAAGTCAGGAGTTCGAGACCAGCCCGAGCGAGAGTGAGACCCCCCGCCCCCGTCTCTACTAAAAATATAGAAAGAAATTGTCCAGACAACTAAAAATATATAGAAAAAAATTAGCCGGGCATGGTGGCACATGCCTGTGGTCCCAGCTCCTGGGGAGCCTGAGGCAGGAGGATCGACTGAGCCCAGGAGTTTGAGGTTGCTGTGAGCTAGGCTGACGCCACGGCACTCACTCTAGCCCGGGCAACAGAGTGAGACTCAGTCTCGGGGGGGGGGGGAACCCAAAAACAAACAAACAAACAAACAAAATAAAAAACTGGAAGGGACACAGACTTCCACAGGTTTGTGTGTGGCCCCTTTTACTTATTAACGCTACAGGACCTTAATTATTTGTGCTCTGAATCTGATATTCAAATTATCCTTGTGGCCAACGCGTTTGAACAGTAGATGGTAGGGGAAGAAGAGTTCACCTCCTGAATAGATGACAAGTAACGGGAGTACTGGTGAAATTACAAGTGGCTTACGTTTACACACTGAAAATCCCAGTTAGCCGCTACCATGAGTTCAAAGAAGAGATCTAAATTTCTGACCCTATGACCCTAAAAGATATTTCCTCCCATGGTGTCACAGATAAAAATAAAACTGCATCCTAGCACTTTGGGAAGCCTAGGGGGAAAGGATCGCTTGAGGCCAGGAGTTTGAAGTTGCAGTGATCTATGATGATGCTACTGCACTTTAGTCTGGGAAACAGAGTGAGGGCCCGTCAAAAGAAAAAAAAGAAAGAGACAAAAAGAAAGAGAGAGAGAGAGAGAGAGAGAGAGAGACAGGAAGACACAAGGAAAGAAAGAAAGAGAGAAAGAAGAGAGGAGAAGAGAAGAGAAGCGTCAATCTATCCATTGCATTTTCTACCCTTTAGGTGACTGGGCTTCAGCAGGGTGATGTGATCTGACAAAGTTCATGTTGCTAAGAAATAAAGCACTGGGGTTCAAACTCTGAGTTTTCAAAATCCAGCATATCCCCCTACTCACCATACCGTGCCACCTCTGAGAGTGGATATCTCACAGAGGAGAGCTGTGGAGGCCATTCTTGGACAGACAGAGTCAAGTAGTGGAGACCATGGAGTCTCTGCTCTGCAGCCAGTCTAGAGACATATGGAGCCATTAACACTGCTTGTGAGGAAAATACCATGTCATAGGGAAACAGAAATATTTTCCGCCTTAGGCAGATACAATTTAGGAAAAGACCCGAAACCCCTCTTCCTCTAACAGTGCTTTCTGGTCAGATGCTGACCCCTTCGATTCACAGATTCAGATACATCATTCAATGCAAGCATTGTCAACAAGTCACTCTTTGCAGCTTTCTGAAATTTCTCGGATATAGCATACTTGTAAAGATGATCACTTATGTGAAGACACCACCCCTCCAGAAAAACAAAAACAAAACCAAAACAGAAGCCCACTTTTCTCTGCTGTGAAAACCAAGATCAGCTTTTATGAGATCCACTAAATTCACACAAGAAGTAAAATATAATCATACTGATATATGCAATTTTTCTCTTAGAACAGAATGCATGGTGCTCCTTATCGTCTCAGATACTGTCAACAGAAAGCACGCGGTGGATGAACAATCTCCGTGAGCTTTTCTACAGAGATGGGGGGTGTGTGTGTGTGTGTGTGTGTGTGTGTGATAAATAATGAGGGTTGAGGAGCAGATAAATGACTGGGGGAAAACAACAACAGCAACAACAACAAAAACCACTTCCTGGTTCCTCGATGCAAGCATTCATTTAAAGGGTATACTCGTATGTATACCTAGGTGGAAAGTGGAAGCAGCTTTAAAAAAAAAAAAAAGAAAAATTGCTGCGAGCCCTGGTTATGATACGGCAATAAGCGCTAGCTCTTGGAAGGTGTAAAACATATTCACGGTGGCTTACGCCAATTTGGGATGTACAAAGACGAGCTTGAGCACCACCACCAACCAAAAATATGAATGAATACCTGGCTAGCGATCAGGATCAGACATAATAGAAAAGAAAAAGCTCCCAAGGCTAAAATAATGTGAACACGATTGACTCGTCCATGGAAAAGAACCCCAAATCACTGCAAAATAATTTAAAGAGTTTTATTCTGAGCCCAACGGCCGTGATCATGGCCCAGAGAGCTACGCCCAAGAAGCCTTGAGCAAGCGGACCCATTGTGGTGGGGTGGGTTACAGTTTGGCTTCATACATTTTAGGGAGACAGGAATTACATGTAAAATCACAAATCAAAACATGGAAGGGGTACATTGGTCTGGGCTGAAAAGGCAGGACATCTGGCAGTTGGGGGGGGCGGGGGAGGGAGGGTGCGGTGTTTACAGGTTTACAGCTGGGTTTAAAGATTCTTTGATTTGCAATTGATGACATAAATGAACCTCTGCCTAAAGGCTTTGCATCATGTTTTCAGTTAAGGTAAGGAGGTCTGCTAATCACAGACAAGCCACTGGACAGTTTACCCAAAACTCAAGTGCCCTGTAGTTCAGTAAACGGTTGGCCTGCTAGATATGCGTTAAGCTTTGTCTTGCCTGGCCTTAGGCCCGTCGGACATTCAGTATCTCATTGTTATAAAATCTGACTCCATCAGGGAGGAGTGTCTGACTTCCCCTGTCCTTGCGGGGCAGCAGCTCAGGTTTAAGGGTTTTTCTAGGGTTCCCTGGGCCAACCACGGGACGGGTCAGCTGGCGGTGGCGGGCGGGGGGCGGCTTAAGATTTTATTTTAGTTCATAGACTCCAGAAATGGTGTTTCCCTGGGAAAGGCACACGAGTTCATGAAAAGCTTTCATTCAGTTGGTCTGGCTCCTCCCTGAGGTCGTCTCCCTGCCCCCCACTCCTCCCCTCCCCTGGGGCCGGAGCGGGGGGGGGGGGGAGGGTGAAGGCCCAAGAGGAGAGGCGCGTGGGGGGAGGTGCCGCTCCCAGAACCAGAGACTCGTCTGGGCCCCACGTAACCCAGCCACCGCGACCGCTTCGCCCGAGGAGGTGCCCAGCAAGTCGTGCTTCTGCCCCTCGGGATTGCCTGCGGGCTGGGGGCGGGGTACGAGCTCCCGGCCCAAGAGGGAAACCCCTAGCCTGGCCGCACAGATGGCCGGGCCCCCGGCGGAGCCCTTCCGCCGGTTTCCACCCCTCCCCCACTCACTGCGCTGACTGCGCATGCGCGCTCGCACGTAGCCGCCTCGGGCTTCTCTCGGGCGGAGCCGCTTTCAGCCGCGACCCCGCCCCGCGAGCTGACTGTGCATGCGCGCTTGCACGTAGCCGCCTCGGGCTTCTCTCGGGCGGAGCCGCTTTCAGCCCCGACCCCGCCCCGCGAGCTGCCGCTTCCAGGCGGCACACCGCATGGGGGAGGGGACGGAGCTCTAAAGAAATCAGTCCCCTCCGTCTCCTGCCTCAGGAAAAGCCCCAAACCCTTGGAGAACTGCCACCCACCGCCACTACCGTGTGTGGGGGGGGGCGGGGGGGCTGGGTCTTTACTTTGTGTCCTCCTTGTGGCCCAGTCCAAGGCGGCTGGGCTGCCAAACAGATCGTCTCGAGAGGGAGGCAGGAAGGGCCCAGGTCTGGACAGGGGTGGATTGGACCCCTCCACCCTGGGGTGTGGACTTGTGACCGAAAGCTCAGCTGCTTGTCCACGAGGCCGAATAACGAGGACAAGCGGTATGAGGAGTAAGAAAACAGAGAGTCTACTTTGCTGACAAAGGAGGAAATAAATAGGGTAGAGCTTCTCAGTCTCAAACCCCCAAATTTCGTGAACATAGGCCTAGGCAGAAATACAGAGGTTTTAAAGGAAGGAGGGTTGGTTCTCAGCTTCAGGCAATTACTGCAGTTAGCTGTTCTAAAGGTCCCGTCTCTGCTGAGAAGAAAGCCCTTGAACTCTGTGGGCCGCCCACCCTGGGGGCCACCTGGAGTTATAACCAAAGAGTTAACGTGCCTCAGGGATGCAGGCCGGGCTGCAAGTTCCCAAAAGCCTGGGGGAAGTTTTAAAAAGACAGAAAATCTTTCTGCCCTCTTCCCCTCCCACCCCCCCACAAAGCCATTTTCTCTGGTGCAGACTCGGCACCCTCCCCGTGCAGGCCTGTTTGTCCTCAATCATCTGTGAGGTTCACGAGGAGGAGATGCTCTCTCGCTCTCCCCACCCTCTTTCTTCCCTTAGGAAATCCTCAGCGCTGTTCCACACACTCAAGGTGGCGGGCCTGCTCCGGCCACCAGCCACCTCTTGTGCCACCTCCCCCCCCCCCCCGCCCCCAACGGAGTAGGTGTACAGACAGGAGCACACTTTACTGGAGGGCGCCTGGGGATGAAGAGTTGTGGTGGCCAAATGGGGGATGCGGGGCGGGGAGGAGAGTGGCTGGCATTTGGCAAAGAGTGACACGGAGTGGCCATCCAGGCTTGTCTGAAAAGTGGGACTACGAGCCTGAGAGCGCCGACGGAGTCGATGGACATGGTCACTGCTGTGGGATGTCTCTTTTACCACGATGTAACACCAAAGCAAACCCCTGACCCGCTGGGTCGGAGAAGGCCTTGTGGGCAATTTAGAAAAGCCATGGCGTGGCCATTTGGAATACTTCCTGCCTCTCCGGGAATCAAAAATTAGAAAGGACCATGGGTTCTGTATTAACGTACCAAAGGCAGGGAGAATTTTAGCCTTTTAAAGCCTGCCCTGGCCCTATCTCAGCAAGGCAGTGGCACCCCAAGTTCCGTGACATTTCTGCACTCGGCGGCTGACTTCTTCAGCCATCTGTTGCGATGCCCCTGCCAGGTGGCCACTCACTCGCCCCTTCAGTTCAACCCTTGTACCAGAAAGTGTTGCCTTCTTCCTAACCCCTATGGGGGGGCCGGGGGGTGACGTGTGTGTGGGGGGGGGGTAGTGGAAATGGGCAGACCCCACAGGTGCAGCCTCTTCCAGGTCATAATGGGCCTGAGGCAGCGTGGGATTCCCCCGGAAGGGAGGCAGGGTGGCACTACGGCACCGAAGCCTGACGCCGGCGGCCACGTGGATGGTGGGGGACACGTTAGACCGCTGAGATGCAGCCACTGAGAGCCACCCCGCAGCAAGAGGTCTCTCTTGGCAGAGCAGGCACTGAGTCCGCAAGTCAAGACAGCTGGGAGGCCTGGGAGACAGAGGCCCTGGATCTCAGGTCCCGGGGTGGGGGCGGGGGGCAGTGCCAGTGCCTGGAGAGAGAGAGAGCCCAGGCTCCAGAGGCCATGATGGGGCCTGGTGGGCAGGGCCGAGGAGGTCAAGGCCGGGTGTGGTGGGGTCCGGGATGAGGGGCTTGGGGTGACGGGCAGGGAGAACGACCCGTTCACTCAGACGTGCCCTCAGAGGAAGGCAGAGGTGCGTTTTGCCTTCCTCCGGCTAGTGGAACGCTCGGCATTTCTTTCCTTCAGAGCTGGGTTGAACCGGTATGGCATCTGTTATAGTACGGAGTGCGAGACAGGACAACCTAGAGACCGAATTGAGCCAAGTCATGAGTCCATATTAGCTGGCCAGCGACCACCCCCTGCCCTGTTAGGGTACAGGTACAGAGAATGGCCCCGAGCCGAAAAAAGCAGGAAGGTTTCAGACTATCCTAAGCTAGAGCTCCGTGACTTTAGGCACGGCGGTTGAAACAACACTATACCACCTACTCCGCAGCTGTGTGGTCCGGGACCAGCCTCGGGCCCCCGTTTCGTTTCGGTTACAGTCTTTAAGCGAGCAGGTTTACAGAAACAGATAGCTCCAATTAAGGAACATTCTTTCAGGCGTTAAGCAAGCACAATCAATTTTACGACAGGCAGCTGGAAAGTTTAAACACTTAGTTACAAGTTAATTGCTTTGTTTTATCTCCGCAAGGTACGTATTTCCAATTACAGACATAGGTCAAGCGGACATCGGTCACCTAGCGAGCAAGCATAAGTTTTCAAGTGGGCCTTTACAGCGTCCAGACAGGCCTCGGTCCAGTTATTGTGCATTCTTTTTGACCACTTGGAAAGCTACTAGCACCGTTCCGGGCCTCACCTCACTCACGCGGAACTACAGAGTGATGACCCGGGGTGGGTGGGTGGGTGTGTGTGTGTGTGCTCCCTCCTGTGGTGGGAAGGGTGATCTGCTCGCCCACCCGGCGTGGTGTCCCCCACCCCTGCCCCATCTTGGCGTTTACAGAAAACAAACACGAACACAAGAGAGGGAGCCGGAGGAGGAGGAGGAACATATGCTGCTATCCAGGTTATCCTGGGAGGCTTCCTAGCCATTTCTGAGGAAACAGTGTCTCCTGGCTGTCTCCCGTAGTTTTATTTATTGACTTATTTATCTATTTTTCCTTTTGGCTTGAACCCATTCTTTTCGTTTCGGCATCTCATCTGACATCCTCTTCTGAGAGGAACCTGGAAACGTTTCCCCGTGTTGCATCTTTTCAGGCTCTGTACGACTGACGAGCATCGTCCCTCTTCAGTCACTGGGCTCTTTGCTAGCCAGGCCTTAATTCTCCACGTTGTAAACCCCAGATCGGATCTCCGCCCGGAATCCTGTAGAGACCCACCGAATCGATGTTTGGACTGGGATGTCTCGTAGACCTTACCTATTAAAAACCGATCCAGGCCAGGCTTGGTGACTCACGCCTGTAATCCTAGGCCAAGGCGGGGAGGAGGACCGACCGCTTGAGGTCAGGAGTTCGAGACCTGCCTCGGCAAAAGCAAGACCCCCGTCTCTACCAAAAATAGAAAAAAATTAGCCGGGCATGGTGGCACACGCCTGTAGTCCCAGCGATTTGGGAGGCTGAGGAAGGAGGATCGCTGGAGCCCAGGAGTTTGAGGCTTCCAGTGAGTGAACTATGCCCTGCTCCCCCGCCACCCCTCCCCATCATCTCTAACGAAATGACAGTAAAATAAAATAAAATAAAATAAAGCTCAGAAAAAAAAAAAAAAAAGTACTATGTAGTGAGACCGATCCTAAGAACACGGGCTCGGGGAAGGAAGTCACTACCACGGTATAAAATTGTATAAACGTTACCCGTTTCTGTGTGCGTGCGTTTTCTGAGAAATGACCCCCTTTTGCTATGGGGCCGGGACTGGAGTCCCAGTTTGGGACCATAGGATTCCCCGCACTCGACTCCTGACTGATTCGACCTAGGGTTAGCTCTGTGTAAACACTCTTTAGACGTGGGTGTTTTATGGATTTCTGTCCTTCGGGAGAAACGACTGGCCCGGGTACAGGAGTGAGTGAATGTACCGACCGTCTTCTCCCATCTCTCTCTCTCTCTCTCTCTCCCTCCCACACACAGGCACACGCGCACGCGCACGCGCACGCGCGCACACACACACACACACACACACACACACGCCGTTTCCGGGAGCGCCCACTTCATGCGCTTCGGTCCACCGTGACAGATAGTCCAACTGTCTGTCCAATCATCGTGAGTGGCTGCGCCTAGGCCCCGCTCTGAACCTCTCCGTACTGTTCGTGTGTCTTCAGCAGGTCCTGCCTCCACCCGTGGCATCTAGCACGGGCCGATGGGTCCCTGTCCTCTCTCCCTGCCGTGGACGCCCCCCTCCGGCCCCCCGCCCCCGGGGGCTCTCTGGTCGACTAGTGGTGGGGAGTGTGCCCGAGGGCTGAGAGACGTGGTCCGAGAGGGGCCGGGAGGAGGCCTGCGACCCAGTGTGTACCCACTCCCGCCCCCACGCTCCCTCCCCCACGAGGGAGCCCGTCCTTTCCAGGCTGACACTTGGATCGGTGGATGACGGGGGTCACCTGGCGGCGGGCGAGCGTTATGGGAAAATCCGGTAGGCGTGTTGCGACGTCCTGCCACAGAGATGGCTCTGGCGACAGCCTCGGGCCGCCCCACCCTGGCCTCCGGCCAGGCCCCGTGAATGTGTTCTCTTTGTCCCCGACTTCTTTCTTTGTTTCACCAGCCGGCGTGCTCTGAGAATGTGAAGTGTATCATAGTTCCACCCTGGGTTTCATGATCCTAAGATAGGAAGGGGTTTTATGATTCCACGACAGAAAGGTTTTCTCATCCTATCATCTCTCCCCCCCCCTTCTTTCTTTCTTTCTTTCTTTCTTTCTTTCTCTTCCTCCTTCTGCCTTTTCTTTACTTCTTTGTTGTTTCCTTCTTTCAGTCTTCCTGTCTTCCTTCCTGCCTGCCTGCCTTCCTTCCTTCCGTATTTCTTTCCATTTTTCTTTCCTCTCTTCCTTTCTCCTGTTATCCTGTGTTTCTATCTCTGTTTTTTCCATCTTTCTTCCCCCTTTCTACTTTCCTACCTTCTTTCTTTCTCATTCTCTCCTTTCTCTCTCCTTCCTTCTTCCTTTCTGTCTCTTTCTATACTTTCTCTCTCCTTCCTTCTCTCTATCTTTTTCTCTTTCCATCTTTCCGTGCTCTTTCTTTTTCTCTCTTAATTTCCTTTCTTTTTCTTTTCTTTCTTTCCCTCCTTCTGTCTGTCTGTCTGTCTGTCTTTCTTTCTTTCTTCTTTCTTTCTGCTTCCATCCTTCCTCCCTTTTTCTCATTCTCTTTCTTTCTGCCTGTCTTTTCTTTCCTTATTTCTTCTTTCCTTCTGTCTTTCTGTGTTTCCTATCTCCTTCCTCCCTTCCTTTTTCTTTCTTCCCCGTGCCCTCTTCCTGTCTTTTCTTATTTACTGTTTTTTTCTTTCTGACTTTCTCTCTCTGTTTCTCCGTCTCTTTTCTTTCTGTTCTTTTCCTTTCTCTCCCTTTCTCTGTTTCTGTTTCTGCCTGTCTGTCTCTCGGCTATGTTGTGGTCTGTGCAGAGACGGGTTTGGTGGACGATGTCGGTGGTCGGGCCGACCCATCCTTTCTTTGATCCCAGTGCTAGCCAGGCCGGGGCCTGCTTAGCTTCCAAGATCAGACGAGATTGGGCGCGTTCAGGGTGGCGTGGCCCTAGACTGACCCGTCATTTTTCGATGGCTTCCGTGGGGAGTAGGGGGACTGTGTTTGATGCCCCCGGGGGACCTTCTGGACTCTGAAATGATGGGCTCCAGAGGGTTGCCCCGTGTTTTGCAGCAGACCTCTGGTGGCTGGCGCCGGTTGTGGTCGGGCTCCACCTGGCGGCCGCTTTTCTACAAGTCTCTTGTCCTCTGAATCTTCGGTGCAGCAGGCAAAGCAGGGGACAGTCCCCGATGCGAGCGAGGCTGAGTTCCGGGAAGCAAGCAGCCTTCGCGGGGCCATCTGGTTCGTGCCGGGACGCCGGCTGGGACATCTGGGAGGCAGAGCTTGGGCCTGCAGGGCTGTGTGGCGGGAGGACGTTGTCGCCGCGCTTCCAGGCTCAGCCAGCCAGGCGGCTTGCGGGGCTGCCCGGGCAGGTCGACTAGCACGCTGTGGCCGCTTTGGAGACCCGACCCACCCCGCGGGGACAGGAAGGAGACGGCACACGCGGGCGGGAGAGGAGGGTGTCCGGCGACCGGCCGCCGTCCCGTGCATGCGTGTCCCTCTCCCTCGGCCTCGCCTTTCCTACCCATTTTCCCTGGTTCCCGCTCAGGAGGCAGGGACAGCCCTGTGAGTGGCACCCAGTCGTCCGTGGCTTCTTCCGAGTCCTACTCTGGGGGCGCGGACCGGGCCCTGGGTGGCGCGGGTGGCCGGCGAGGGCGACCCCTGTCGGCCCGCGGGCGCTCGTGGGCCGCGGCGGTCCCGTCCCGATGTTTTCTCCTCCACAAGTCCCCGTGCTGGGGCCGGGGACCGGGCCCTGGGTGGCCCTGGGTGGCGCGGGTGGCCGGCGAGGGCGACCCCTGTCGGCCCGCGGGCGCTCGTGGGCCGCGGCGGTCCCGTCCCGATGTTTTCTCCTCCACAAGTCCCCGTGCTGGGGCCGGGGACCGGGCCCTGGGTGGCCCTGGGTGGCCGGCGAGGGCGACCCCTGTCGGCCCGCGGCCGCTCGTGGGCCGTGGCGGTCCCGTCCCGATGTTTTCTCCTCCACAAGTCCCCGTGCTGGGCCCTGGGTGGCGCGCGTGGACGGTGAGGGCCTCCCTGGCCCTCTACGCCACGGGGGCCGACCAGATGTCCCTGAGTGCCCCTTGTCTGCTGGCGCTGGGGACGTGCTGGGGACAGGTGGCCGTGTCGAGTGTCGTGGGGGCAGGCGTGTTCAAGTGGCTCGGTCCCCGTCTTCCTGCGCGGTGTTTTTGATCACCTCATATCGTCATCTTCCGCCTGCAGGTTAGTACTGACACGCTGTCCTTCGGCGACTGTCGCTGGAGGGGTTGGGCCTCCGCACGCGGACAGGGTTCTGGGTTCGTGGGGATCCAGCGCCCTGCCCTGTTCCCTTTGAGCTGACCGCCTGGGCCCGCGCGCCGGCTCTAGGGCGTCGGAGTGTCCCGACGGTGGTGCCCGCCTCTCGCGTTGGTCTCTTGTCCCCTCGAGAGACGGCACCCGGGGGGGGGGAGGTTTGCGGCAACCTTCCCCCTTACCCCGCTGGCTCTGTGCCGTTGCGTGTCAGGCGGTCCTCGTCTTTGGGTTGTGCTTGGGAGGCGGGGCTGGCGAGGCTGAAGCGGGCTCCTCGGATCGCTGTCCTCGCCGGCCTGACTGACCTCCCCCAACCCTCCCCGTCCTCGGGGCCTGATCGATGTGGTGACGTCGTGCTCTCCCGGGCCTTGAGCCGCGTGCCAGGCGAGGGACGGTCCATTCGTGGTGAATGGTGGCCGCTCTTCTCGTTCTGCCCGCGGGCACCTCACCTCTCCTTCCCCGCCTGTGGGCGGTGCGTGGGAGGCGCGGGTGCGAGACTATCCGGCCCGACCGCGGTCGCCCCGCCCTCGGCCTCGTGGCGTTGGCGGGGGGTCGTGAGTCCTCTTGACGCAGCGGGCAGCCCTCGCTCGCCCTGTGTGGCTGTTGCCTGGCCGGGGTCCCCCCTGCCCGTGACGGACGGGTGCGGGGCCGTGCCGCCCGCCCGGTCGCGCGCCCCGTTTGGCGCGCGGCTGCTGGGTCTGCGTGGCCCTTTTGTGGTGCCCCCGGAGCGCACCGGGTTGTTCTCCAAGGTGCCCGAAACCGAGCGGTGGTTGTCGTCCTCGTTCCCGGCGTCCCCCTCTGGTCGCCGCTGCAGCGTCTGCTGCGTTGGGTACACCCTCGAGCAGCGTGCTTGGGGTTGGGGGGGGTCGAGGCGGGCAAGCCTAGAGGCATCCTCCTGCGCTGCGTGGGCGGGCGGGGGGCGTTGTCTCGGCGTCCCCACGATGTGTGCGTGGCGGACTTCGAAAGGCGAGCGCACGGCTTGTGCTCTTCCCACCCTGCCCGAGGTGGGGTGGTTGCACGGTCGTGTGGGCGATCGTGGTGGGGCCGGGCCGGCGACGTGGTGCCGGCCGGCCCCGTGGGGGGCCTCTGCCACCGGCCTGGTCTGCCTCGGTGACCCCTCTCCCATACCGACGGGGGAGTGTCCCCCTCGAAGTGAGGTGGCTTTTGGACCAGGGGCCCCGACCGCGAACGCTCAGGAGTCGCCAACCGTGCGTGTTTTGCCCCATGCCGCAGACCCCCCCACACCTCCCCGGGGCGTGCCTGAACGCCTCCGCCCAGGGCCCTTACGGGGGCGACCGGGGGTCGGGGGCGATCCACCTTCGGCGAGAAAGCGTCTTCTCTAGCGATCATGGAGGCGTGTCCTCTTCTGGGGTTTGTCGGATCCCCCAGCCCGCCGCCTCTCTGCGCGTCGTCAGGCGCCGCCCCTGCGGCTGCCAGTTGTGCGTGGGCAGAGTTCCCTCCTCCCCTGCCGTGGGGGTGGAGCGGTCCGCCGGCCCCCGCGGTGGGGGCCGAGTGCCACTCTTCGCCTAACGTGGTCCGCGCCTCCCCCTCTGAACTCTGGGGGAGGGTCACGCCGGGCCGGGCCGGCGTTCCAGCTGTGAAGGGCGCCCGCGTGTGTGCGCTGCGTGCCCCGGCCGCGGGTCGCCCCGGTGTGCGCTGGGGTAAGGGGGTGGTGGTGCGGCCCGTCTCGCGCCCCCTCCCCAGCCCCTGTGAGCGTGCGGCCCTCCACCCGGTCCCGTGCCAGGCCGCGGATGGATGGGCGCTCCCGTGCTGGCGCCTGTGGATTGCGGCTTGGGGGACCGCCCGGCCAACGAGGGGGTCGTTCCACCGGTGCGCGGTGCTCCCCGGAGCGAGACAGGATTGGGAAACGGACGAGAATGGGATTAGGCGCGGTGGCGTGCGGGCCGAGGGCCGAAGGCCGGTGTCGCTCTGGGACGCCCCGGTGGTGAGGCCGTGGCCCCGTTGGGAGGGGTGCCGAAGGCTTTGGCCGGCTGGCGTCACGGGCGCGTTGCGGGACCGCTCTCGGGTTTGGGGCGGTGGGATCCCGTGGCGTTGTTTCCCCAGTGGCCCGGTCGCGGCGCAGGTCTCGCCTCCCACGGGCTCTCGTGCCTCGCCCTCGCGGGGTCTCATCCCTGTTCGAAAGGGTGTTCCTTCTCTCTTCCTCACGGCTGCCGACCGCCCCGCGACGAGCGTTCGCCCGACTGCGCTGCCTGAACCTGACCTCGCCGCGGGGAGGGGGCGTCGCCCTGGCCGCCAAGGCCCTGGATGGCGCCCCCCACCCCCCCCGGCGACGTGCCTCGGTTGAACGGTCGGCGGGCCTCCGCGTGGCGGGACGGACGGCGTTGGGGGGCGGCCGGTCGCGCGTGCGTGCAAGAAGAGCGTTTTTCCGGAGCTACACGCGACCGCGATGACGGTCGGGGTCCG
>NW_027183171.1:0-12500 GCF_041146395.1 Eulemur rufifrons | reverse complement strand
ACCTGGCGTGACTTTCATCGCAATCTCCCCCCCCCCCGGACACACACACATAGAGACACACCCTCCCGGCAGGGAGCACCCTGAGTGGTCGAACAGATGTCGCTGCTGCATGCGGCCTCCGCATGGGTTCGCTGGTTGACCAGATGTCTGGTCCTTGGGTGGTTGACCAGATGTCTGGTCTGTGGTTGTCATCCTGACAGGGAGGCTTCGGGACGGATTTGGTCTCTCTGGCCTCGCTGCCCCTAGGGGTCACCCTGCGATCGGTATTCTTCTCGCGCGGGGCGAGGGGCGCTCCGGAGCATTCCTCTCCTCTCGGAGTTTCTGTCTGCAGTCTCTCGACTTGCTCTCACTCCCCTACCCTGCTGTGTGACTTTCTTTTTGGTCCTTTCATTTTATCTATTCTCTCTTTGCCTTTTCCTGCGCGCCTTTCCGCTCCCCCCCCCCCCCGGATTCATGGTTTCACGTCACGCGGGTGACGTGCCGACACACCAGGAGGCCCTTCTCACACGTGCTCGTGAACACGCAATCAACACGTTTATGAACTAGAAAGGGATCTGGTGTGACTTTGCTATTATTTCCCCTCCCCTCCTCCCCGCGCTGAGAATGAGTTTCCCCGGGCTCGTGTGCCCGCCTGGGAATCGGCTGCAGACGCCATGGCCCCGGGTCGACCACATGTTGCTCTGGGGTCCACCAGATGTCTCTGGCGAATTGGGGCCCTAGGTGCTTGTGACGGTGTGGTCACTAGGTGTCGCTCTGGGCTCAGTATTCTTCCTTCTCGCTGTGACTTTGGTCTCTTTTTTTCGAAATTTCTTTCTTTCTTCCTCTTTTGCCCTGTTTCCATTTTCCCTTCTTAATCTCTTTCTCTCTTTTTGTTGCTTTTTTTCCACGGCAGATGGGTGATGTGTGTGTGGAGGAAACGCGGCGTCAGGGAGAAGACACATCTCACACGTGCTCGGGAACACCCGATCGTCACGCTTCTGAGTACCGACCGATGGATCTGGTCCCGAATTTTTTAATAGTTTTCTCCTCTCTCTCTCTCTCTCTCTCTCTCTCTCTCTCTCTCCCCCCCTTCCTTCTCTTTCCTTTCTCTCCCTTCCTTTCTTTCTTTCTCTCGCTCTCTCGCTCTCGCTCTTCTTTTCTTTCTGACAGAGTCTCTCGTTCTGTTGCCCTGGCTAGAGTGCCATGGCGTCAGCCTAGCTCACAGCAATCTCAAACTCCTGGGCTCAAGCGATCAGACTGCCTCAGCCTCCCGAGTAGCTGGGATTACAGGCATGTGCCAGCATGCCCAGCTAATTGGATATACGTGTGTGTGTGTGTGTGTGTGTGTATATATATATATATATATATATTTTTTTTTTTTTTTTTTTTTTTTAAACAGAGTCTCACTCTGTTGCCCAGACTAGAGTGCCGTGGCGTCAGCCTAGCTCACAGCAACCTCAAACTCCTGGGCTCAAGCGATCCTACTGCCCCAGCCTCCCGAGTACCTGGGACTACAGGCATGCGCCACCGTGCCCGGCTAATATTTTTCTGTATATATTTTTAGATACTGTTTCTGTATATATTTTTAGATATATAGTTTCTTTCTATTTTTAGTAGAGATGGGGGTCTCGCTCTTGCTCAGGCTGGTCTCGAACTCCCGACCTTGAGCGATCCACCCGCCTCTACCTCCCAGAGTGCTAGGATTACAGGCGTGAGCCACCCCGCCTGGCGTGTACGTTCTGTATTCACAGACAGACGGAAGGCAGGGAGAATGTTACCCTTTCAAAGCCCGCCCTGCTCGCCTCTCAGCCCACCGATGGCACTCTGAATCCCGTGGCATTCCTTCACTCAGCTGAATTCTTCAGCACCCGACCCCCCCCCCCCTCGCCCCACCCCCGTGCCACGGGAGTTCGTTCTCATGGCAGAGCCATCGAGGCTGTTGCCACACGTGTTGTAGGTGCCTAGGCAGACTGTGCCCTGGCCCCGAGGAGGTACGGAACCGCCTATCGCCTCGGGAGGGAGGGACAAGATGTGTCCGTGTCCAAGGCGACGTCCTGTCGATCACGAGGAGGCCTGCAAAGGCTCGTATCTGCCAGGCATTGAGCCACATGACATGAAACACCGGTGTGTTCCTTCACTTAGGTGGTGTCGCGTGTTGATACTCACAGAGGATGATAAACCCACTCGCATGCCGGCTGAGCCCCCTGTGTCTCCTCCTCTATCCACTGAGGGAAAAAACCGCAACGAAAGGTAGAGAACCACAGGGTGGGAAGAGAGCCCGTCGCTCTCCCTATGTGACCGTCCGGAGTGCTCGTTCAGATGGGAGGAGGTGTGTTTGTGTGTGTATGTGTGTGTTTCATTGATTTTGGTGCCATCTTTTCTCTGCAGCTGCGTCAGAGGACAGCGATTTTTCCGATTTTCACTCCGCTGAGTGAATTGCCTTTTGAAGAGAATGTCCACAGGAAGCCTACGGTTCTCCCGCGTGGGTGGCCCTCCTCTAGAAATGAATCTCGTTTCTTGAACGGAGGGGACTTGTTGACGCCATCATGCTTTCGGGACGACTTCTCAGACGCTAGCTTTGGACCGCAACATAGGTGCCCCCCGACATTGCCTCAAGGGTTCCGTGGTGCCTCCTGTCAAGAGACCCCACCGACCGTCCCCAGCCTGCCCGCTCAAGGGAGCCGGGCCCCTTCTGATCTGTCCGCCCGCCGTGAAGCTCCCTCCCGAGGGTCGGAAAGCCCACCTGTTTCCCAGTTCGGTTGAATGATGGGGCACCCGGGCAGGGCACTGGCACCGAGTGACTCCATTCTGAGTCTGTCTGCTCTGTGGGGCGGGGGCGGGTGGGAGGGGGGGCAGTTCCGTCTCGACCGGTGGCCTCCTACCGACTGACTCTATGGGACGGACCATTCTCACTCAGGATCGTGTAACCTTCTTGGCCTAGGCACATCCCGGCACTGAAAGCCACTTTTCGGGGACACTCTCCCACGTACAGATAGATGGCCTGCACGAGTGCTCTTCCTTTCTCGAAACACTGGAAATCTGTCCTCAATTTTACCTGACCTACCTGACGGTGTGTGATAAAGGAGCATAGAACCCTCAGCCACCCTCCACCTTCCCGCTGCCACGAGAGACAGTGCCGAGCGTGAAATTCTATCCCTGACTCTCTGTGTCCACCGTTCTCTGGGTAGGGAAAGAACTTAACCAGATAGGCCCTATCGGTCGCTTATCTGTTCTGATAGTTTTGTGGCAGCCATTTCTTTCCCCCTTTCTTTTCTATTTCTGTCTCTCTCCCCCACCCCCGCCCCCAAATTCTTTCTACGAAGACGTTTAGGATGTCAGATTCTGGCCACATGCCCCCCCTAGGCATAGGGGGGCCAGCATAGACAAAGGTCTTCGGTACCAAGTGTTCATTCCACGGTGACAGATATTGCCACTCTTGTATTGACCAGGGCGAGATCGTGAGTGGGTCAACTCTGAAACTCCCTGTACTCTACTTCTCTCTTGGGTAGGTCCCTGCCCCAACCCTCCGGCTTCT
The DNA here is from genome assembly GCF_041146395.1 of Eulemur rufifrons. Taxonomy (NCBI): domain Eukaryota; kingdom Metazoa; phylum Chordata; class Mammalia; order Primates; family Lemuridae; genus Eulemur; species Eulemur rufifrons. Next base: position 8,986 of record NW_027183171.1, on the reverse strand, counting down.
AGCACACACCCAGGGGCACTCTCTCCTCTCTGGATAAAGTTCCAGATGATCCGATCCGCTCCGAGGCGGAAGGGGAGCTGGCCGGGCCACCCACTGTGCGCCCCACCCCCACCCCGCCCCACCCCCGTCAGTCATAGGGTCCGTTCTTTTCAGGATGACACCGGCAGCGGTTGCTGGGTGTCACCTTGCGGCCACTTTGATCAGACCTCGGGATCTGGAAAGTCAGGTGACGTTGGGAGTTTAAGAGCTGACTCCCGGGAGGTGTGGAGGGCGGGGAGGAGAGCACGGTCCGGACGGTCCCACCCTCTTCTTCCCGGGCCCGCAGCTCTGGGCCCGCCCGGGGCAGCCCTAGCCTCTAGCGGGTCTCCGCCCACCCGCCCTGTTGTCTGCGGGAGGCGCCCCTCCTCCCGCTCTCTGCCTCCTCCCGGGACCGTAGGCCTCTGCCCGTCGTCTTTTTTATTTTTATTTTTTCCCTTTTGTTTGTTTCTCTTTTATCTTGTTTTTTAGGCTTATCGAATATCATGTCGTATAAAAACTTAAATCACAGAATGAATTATATTATATAACAAGATGTGGCTTTTTATCCTACGCCGAGAACGATGAATTTTTCTCTTCGTGTCCATTTTCCTGTCCTGGAAGAAATACAAAGTTGCTCGTGATACTTCCCCATCATCTTCCAGTTTCCCCCACTGTCAACACGATGTATTCGATCGTATATCTTTGTGTGTGCACGTGGGCGCCTGTACCTATTTCTTTTCGGCATCAGTCTCAGGTCTTTTGGCACCTAGGGGGGAAAAAGGAGAAACCAATAAAGGACAGAAAGACGTTCTGTCGTTTTACGCTCCCCATCACCACCACCACCACCACCACCACCACTTTTGGGAGCTTGTAGTCTGGCCTATGTCCCCAAGGCAGGTTAAATCTTTTCTTAAAACTCCCAAGTGGTCCCCTGCCCCGCCCCCCCCCAGGTGGGCGGCCGGCAGAGTTCACAGGCTTTGTTTTTGGCAGAGCCTGGATGATTGAAATAATTAACCACAATCATCGCTAAAGCTGAGAACCCCTCCCCCCCTCATTAAAAGCTCTGTATTTCTGCCTAGCCCTGTGTTCGGGGAAATTCGGAGGCTTGAGATGGGAAGGTCTACCCTATTTTCTCCTTTACCGGCAAAATAGACTCTCTCTTTCCTTCCTCCTCAAACAGCTTGTCCTCGTTATTCGGCCTCGTGGGCAGGTGGCCGAGCTTTCGGTAACACCAAGTCTTCTAAGTTGTGTTGTGTTATCGGTCTTGTTTTCTTTCTTTTCTTTTCTTTTCTTTCTTTCTTTTTTTTTTTTTTTTTTTTTTTTTTTTGAGACAGGATTTCTTTCACTCTGTCCTCTCCCAGGCCGCCTTGGCCTGATTGTAGCTCACAGCAAGCTCCAAATCCAGGGCTTAAGTGATCCTCTCTGCCTCAGCCTTCTGAGTAGCTGGGACTATAGGCAAATGCTGCCACACCCGCCATAATTTTTCTTTTTTCTTTTTTTTTTTTTTTTTTTTTTTGTTGGTAGAGATGAGGTCTCATCGTGTTACCCAGGCTGGTCTCCAGCTGCTGGGCTCAAGTCACGCTCCCGTCTCTGCCTCCCAAGTTGCGGGGATCACGGGCATGAGCCACCATGGCCAGCCAGGTTATTTAAAGGCGATCGCTTTGCTATCCTGATACAAAACCCCAAATGTGCGAGTTTAAGGCACCAGACGGAGGGAGTCCCCACACTACATTGTCACGAACATTGAGGGTGGCTCACGAAACAGCTGGGATGTGGCCACACAGTAGTGATCGAGGCGATATATTCTAGTGGGATAGCAGAAATATAGAATGTCCTGAAGACACTAAATGTCGGAATGCCACAGCAGTCAATGGCTGACAAACTTCCATTCCATTGTGTCATGGTAGGCGGCTTACTTTTCTCCTGCTCCCTCGGTATGATTAAGGCCTGACGTAGAAAATGTCTACGTCTCATCCAAATCCATCGAGACGATGGAAGGGGGAACTGGGAGAGGAATAAAGAAAAACAAGAGAGGGAGAAGCGAAACAAGAGAGAAGGGGGCCGAGGAGGAGAAGGAGGAAACTGCCTCCCCTGTCCCCATGCTACCCAATTAATAAATGAAGAATGGCCTCTTCCCTCCTCTTCCCAACCCCTAACTATGCCTGGAGGTGTATCGTAGGCCTACAGTCCTAAGAAATGTACAACTACTGATAGTAATGGGAAGAAATGCAGTCTAATAGGTTTCTGTGCAGTGGGACACCCAGGCCAGGGCACTTACGGTGAATGGAGCTTGCAGGGCGGGCGGGAGGTTGCTCTGGGTGAGTCTGTGAGTTGGCGGTGAGTGGTGAGTGAATGTGAAGGCCTAGGACATTACTTACTGTAGGTTTTCATAAACCCTGGACACTTAGGCCGCACGACATTTACCTTTAGAAATTTCTTTCTTCAATAATACATTAACCTTAGCTTACTGTAAGTGTTTTCACTTCATAAACTTTTCCATGGTGGTTTGGTTTTTTTTTTTTGTCTGTCTGTTTGTTTGTTTGTTTGTTTGTTTGTTTTTCTTTCTTTTAAACTTTTGGACTCTTTGGCAACACCACGACTTAAAACACAAATGCGTTGCACTGTTGTACACAGATATTTTCTTTCTCTGTGTCCTTATGTGTTCCGTAAGCTTTTTCCTACTTTTAAAGTTTTTATCGTTCTATGCACTTTTCAAAATAATAAAAACTAAAACAGAGGGGGGGGTGGGAGAGGGAAGAAGAGAAATACACACACATGAATATGTTTCCCAAGTGAACTGAGGAAGGGGGCCGAGTCAAGGTTCTCAGGGAGCCACCAGTGATGAAACGGTCAGGCTCAGAATCAGCATTGCAGAGTGGCTGCAGAGCCGGGGGGCCTGGACTGGCTACCTGGACGACACTCCGTGTTTGGTAACTTGGCGAGTCATAAATCCTCTTGAGCCTCAGCCTCTTCATCTGCAAATGCAGAAATCATGGTGCCTACCCCACAGGGATATTGGGCAGAGTGAAAAAGCAAATGCAGGCAAAGCCCGCAGAAGCACGCGTGGTAAACAGTAAGCCTTTAATCGTGGTCACAGTCGTTGTTATAGGATCATCTTCCTATGTCCTTGTCTTTTAAAGATTAGCAGAACCTCCCAGAAGATGAGAATGGGCTCCCCCTGAGCAAGTCTCGGCTGTAAAGTCACAGGCATGTTGAGCATGTGGCACAGAAGGCAGAATAAAAACCTGATCCCGGAACATTATGTTCCTGCAGGACATGAAATCATTGAAGGTATGGGAAATCCTACCTCATATCCGTTTTACTAGAACACCTATGATTGCGTACGCACATGGACGCACGCGCACCCCAAACTTTTTGAGCTTCACAAAACAGCGTAACCAAGGAACACACTATGATGCTTCTTAGCGATCTATTTAGGCCCAGGTTACTCGTCACTCTGAGCCTGCCTCCTTATCTGTCCAATGAGAATAGTGTTTGTCACAATTATCGTCATCGTCATCCTACCTAACGCTTCTGGTAAAATTGAAGTGTGAGAACACCCGCTAGACAGAAAATCCATGTTATCTCTCAATTTTTCTTCCTCCTGATTTCTATCTGAATCTGTGAGCTCGCTTTGGTTCACTTCGGTTTTTCAAGAGGCTCCGGTTACCTTCTCTCCCACCTATATCGGATTGGGTCTGACGGAAGAAAGAAGGAAAAAAAAAAAAAAAAAAAAACAAACATAGTAAAGAAAGCAGAACAACATTTGTTTCTGAAGCAACCGATCAAACATTGCTGATGAGCCGGTCTTTTCTATTTCAGTAAACCAAGGAGGCCTATTGTCACGAGGATGTGAGGGGCCCGGGTAAGATTGGATGATTACCCCTAAAGGAGACAAAGCAGACAGACTATGGCACATGTGATCTTAGCCAAGAGAATAAACAGTGACCTCTCTGCCGAGTTGGGCCTTAGCATACCAAAGGGAAATAAAGGTGTAATAGGATGCTCAATTTTTACTCTGGAAACAGAGGTTGGTTGGGCACTGAACTGAGAACACTGAATTTTTTACCCTCCTTGATATTCACATAGGCTTAGAGGAGGCAAAAAAAAAAAAAAAAAAAAAAAGAATACTGAGCCTATAAGTCATCCCTAAAACTCGGATTTTATGTTCCCTTGCCTTTTCATAACTGAGCAACACACAACATTAAAGAATGGACACAGGCCGGACGCGTTGGCTCAGGCCTGTAAACTTAGCACTCTGGGAGGCCGAGGCGGGAGGATCGCTCAAAGTCAGGAGTTCGAGACCAGCCCGAGCGAGAGTGAGACCCCCCGCCCCCGTCTCTACTAAAAATATAGAAAGAAATTGTCCAGACAACTAAAAATATATAGAAAAAAATTAGCCGGGCATGGTGGCACATGCCTGTGGTCCCAGCTCCTGGGGAGCCTGAGGCAGGAGGATCGACTGAGCCCAGGAGTTTGAGGTTGCTGTGAGCTAGGCTGACGCCACGGCACTCACTCTAGCCCGGGCAACAGAGTGAGACTCAGTCTCGGGGGGGGGGGGGAACCCAAAAACAAACAAACAAACAAACAAAATAAAAAACTGGAAGGGACACAGACTTCCACAGGTTTGTGTGTGGCCCCTTTTACTTATTAACGCTACAGGACCTTAATTATTTGTGCTCTGAATCTGATATTCAAATTATCCTTGTGGCCAACGCGTTTGAACAGTAGATGGTAGGGGAAGAAGAGTTCACCTCCTGAATAGATGACAAGTAACGGGAGTACTGGTGAAATTACAAGTGGCTTACGTTTACACACTGAAAATCCCAGTTAGCCGCTACCATGAGTTCAAAGAAGAGATCTAAATTTCTGACCCTATGACCCTAAAAGATATTTCCTCCCATGGTGTCACAGATAAAAATAAAACTGCATCCTAGCACTTTGGGAAGCCTAGGGGGAAAGGATCGCTTGAGGCCAGGAGTTTGAAGTTGCAGTGATCTATGATGATGCTACTGCACTTTAGTCTGGGAAACAGAGTGAGGGCCCGTCAAAAGAAAAAAAAGAAAGAGACAAAAAGAAAGAGAGAGAGAGAGAGAGAGAGAGAGAGAGAGACAGGAAGACACAAGGAAAGAAAGAAAGAGAGAAAGAAGAGAGGAGAAGAGAAGAGAAGCGTCAATCTATCCATTGCATTTTCTACCCTTTAGGTGACTGGGCTTCAGCAGGGTGATGTGATCTGACAAAGTTCATGTTGCTAAGAAATAAAGCACTGGGGTTCAAACTCTGAGTTTTCAAAATCCAGCATATCCCCCTACCCACCATACCGTGCCACCTCTGAGAGTGGATATCTCACAGAGGAGAGCTGTGGAGGCCATTCTTGGACAGACAGAGTCAAGTAGTGGAGACCATGGAGTCTCTGCTCTGCAGCCAGTCTAGAGACATATGGAGCCATTAACACTGCTTGTGAGGAAAATACCATGTCATAGGGAAACAGAAATATTTTCCGCCTTAGGCAGATACAATTTAGGAAAAGACCCGAAACCCCTCTTCCTCTAACAGTGCTTTCTGGTCAGATGCTGACCCCTTCGATTCACAGATTCAGATACATCATTCAATGCAAGCATTGTCAACAAGTCACTCTTTGCAGCTTTCTGAAATTTCTCGGATATAGCATACTTGTAAAGATGATCACTTATGTGAAGACACCACCCCTCCAGAAAAACAAAAACAAAACCAAAACAGAAGCCCACTTTTCTCTGCTGTGAAAACCAAGATCAGCTTTTATGAGATCCACTAAATTCACACAAGAAGTAAAATATAATCATACTGATATATGCAATTTTTCTCTTAGAACAGAATGCATGGTGCTCCTTATCGTCTCAGATACTGTCAACAGAAAGCACGCGGTGGATGAACAATCTCCGTGAGCTTTTCTACAGAGATGGGGGGGGTGTGTGTGTGTGTGTGTGTGTGTGTGTGATAAATAATGAGGGTTGAGGAGCAGATAAATGACTGGGGGAAAACAACAACAGCAACAACAACAAAAACCACTTCCTGGTTCCTCGATGCAAGCATTCATTTAAAGGGTATACTCGTATGTATACCTAGGTGGAAAGTGGAAGCAGCTTTAAAAAAAAAAAAAAGAAAAATTGCTGCGAGCCCTGGTTATGATACGGCAATAAGCGCTAGCTCTTGGAAGGTGTAAAACATATTCACGGTGGCTTACGCCAATTTGGGATGTACAAAGACGAGCTTGAGCACCACCACCAACCAAAAATATGAATGAATACCTGGCTAGCGATCAGGATCAGACATAATAGAAAAGAAAAAGCTCCCAAGGCTAAAATAATGTGAACACGATTGACTCGTCCATGGAAAAGAACCCCAAATCACTGCAAAATAATTTAAAGAGTTTTATTCTGAGCCCAACGGCCGTGATCATGGCCCAGAGAGCTACGCCCAAGAAGCCTTGAGCAAGCGGACCCATTGTGGTGGGGTGGGTTACAGTTTGGCTTCATACATTTTAGGGAGACAGGAATTACATGTAAAATCACAAATCAAAACATGGAAGGGGTACATTGGTCTGGGCTGAAAAGGCAGGACATCTGGCAGTTGGGGGGGGCGGGGGAGGGAGGGTGCGGTGTTTACAGGTTTACAGCTGGGTTTAAAGATTCTTTGATTTGCAATTGATGACATAAATGAACCTCTGCCTAAAGGCTTTGCATCATGTTTTCAGTTAAGGTAAGGAGGTCTGCTAATCACAGACAAGCCACTGGACAGTTTACCCAAAACTCAAGTGCCCTGTAGTTCAGTAAACGGTTGGCCTGCTAGATATGCGTTAAGCTTTGTCTTGCCTGGCCTTAGGCCCGTCGGACATTCAGTATCTCATTGTTATAAAATCTGACTCCATCAGGGAGGAGTGTCTGACTTCCCCTGTCCTTGCGGGGCAGCAGCTCAGGTTTAAGGGTTTTTCTAGGGTTCCCTGGGCCAACCACGGGACGGGTCAGCTGGCGGTGGCGGGCGGGGGGCGGCTTAAGATTTTATTTTAGTTCATAGACTCCAGAAATGGTGTTTCCCTGGGAAAGGCACACGAGTTCATGAAAAGCTTTCATTCAGTTGGTCTGGCTCCTCCCTGAGGTCGTCTCCCTGCCCCCCACTCCTCCCCTCCCCTGGGGCTGGAGCGGGGGGGGGGGGGGGAGGGTGAAGGCCCAAGAGGAGAGGCGCGTGGGGGAGGTGCCGCTCCCAGAACCAGAGACTCGTCTGGGCCCCACGTAACCCAGCCACCGCGACCGCTTCGCCCGAGGAGGTGCCCAGCAAGTCGTGCTTCTGCCCCTCGGGATTGCCTGCGGGCTGGGGGCGGGGTACGAGCTCCCGGCCCAAGAGGGAAACCCCTAGCCTGGCCGCACAGATGGCCGGGCCCCCGGCGGAGCCCTTCCGCCGGTTTCCACCCCTCCCCCACTCACTGCGCTGACTGCGCATGCGCGCTCGCACGTAGCCGCCTCGGGCTTCTCTCGGGCGGAGCCGCTTTCAGCCGCGACCCCGCCCCGCGAGCTGACTGTGCATGCGCGCTTGCACGTAGCCGCCTCGGGCTTCTCTCGGGCGGAGCCGCTTTCAGCCCCGACCCCGCCCCGCGAGCTGCCGCTTCCAGGCGGCACACCGCATGGGGGAGGGGACGGAGCTCTAAAGAAATCAGTCCCCTCCGTCTCCTGCCTCAGGAAAAGCCCCAAACCCTTGGAGAACTGCCACCCACCGCCACTACCGTGTGTGGGGGGGGGGCGGGGGGGCTGGGTCTTTACTTTGTGTCCTCCTTGTGGCCCAGTCCAAGGCGGCTGGGCTGCCAAACAGATCGTCTCGAGAGGGAGGCAGGAAGGGCCCAGGTCTGGACAGGGGTGGATTGGACCCCTCCACCCTGGGGTGTGGACTTGTGACCGAAAGCTCAGCTGCTTGTCCACGAGGCCGAATAACGAGGACAAGCGGTATGAGGAGTAAGAAAACAGAGAGTCTACTTTGCTGACAAAGGAGGAAATAAATAGGGTAGAGCTTCTCAGTCTCAAACCCCCAAATTTCGTGAACATAGGCCTAGGCAGAAATACAGAGGTTTTAAAGGAAGGAGGGTTGGTTCTCAGCTTCAGGCAATTACTGCAGTTAGCTGTTCTAAAGGTCCCGTCTCTGCTGAGAAGAAAGCCCTTGAACTCTGTGGGCCGCCCACCCTGGGGGCCACCTGGAGTTATAACCAAAGAGTTAACGTGCCTCAGGGATGCAGGCCGGGCTGCAAGTTCCCAAAAGCCTGGGGGAAGTTTTAAAAAGACAGAAAATCTTTCTGCCCTCTTCCCCTCCCACCCCCCCACAAAGCCATTTTCTCTGGTGCAGACTCGGCACCCTCCCCGTGCAGGCCTGTTTGTCCTCAATCATCTGTGAGGTTCACGAGGAGGAGATGCTCTCTCGCTCTCCCCACCCTCTTTCTTCCCTTAGGAAATCCTCAGCGCTGTTCCACACACTCAAGGTGGCGGGCCTGCTCCGGCCACCAGCCACCTCTTGTGCCACCTCCCCCCCCCCCCCGCCCCCAACGGAGTAGGTGTACAGACAGGAGCACACTTTACTGGAGGGCGCCTGGGGATGAAGAGTTGTGGTGGCCAAATGGGGGATGCGGGGCGGGGAGGAGAGTGGCTGGCATTTGGCAAAGAGTGACACGGAGTGGCCATCCAGGCTTGTCTGAAAAGTGGGACTACGAGCCTGAGAGCGCCGACGGAGTCGATGGACATGGTCACTGCTGTGGGATGTCTCTTTTACCACGATGTAACACCAAAGCAAACCCCTGACCCGCTGGGTCGGAGAAGGCCTTGTGGGCAATTTAGAAAAGCCATGGCGTGGCCATTTGGAATACTTCCTGCCTCTCCGGGAATCAAAAATTAGAAAGGACCATGGGTTCTGTATTAACGTACCAAAGGCAGGGAGAATTTTAGCCTTTTAA
>NW_027183170.1:50000-54852 GCF_041146395.1 Eulemur rufifrons | reverse complement strand
CGATCCTAAGAACACGGGCTCGGGGAAGGAAGTCACTACCACGGTATAAAATTGTATAAACGTTACCCGTTTCTGTGTGCGTGCGTTTTCTGAGAAATGACCCCCTTTTGCTATGGGGCCGGGACTGGAGTCCCAGTTTGGGACCATAGGATTCCCCGCACTCGACTCCTGACTGATTCGACCTAGGGTTAGCTCTGTGTAAACACTCTTTAGACGTGGGTGTTTTATGGATTTCTGTCCTTCGGGAGAAACGACTGGCCCGGGTACAGGAGTGAGTGAATGTACCGACCGTCTTCTCCCATCTCTCTCTCTCTCTCTCTCTCCCTCCCACACACAGGCACACGCGCACGCGCACGCGCACGCGCGCACACACACACACACACACACACACACGCCGTTTCCGGGAGCGCCCACTTCATGCGCTTCGGTCCACCGTGACAGATAGTCCAACTGTCTGTCCAATCATCGTGAGTGGCTGCGCCTAGGCCCCGCTCTGAACCTCTCCGTACTGTTCGTGTGTCTTCAGCAGGTCCTGCCTCCACCCGTGGCATCTAGCACGGGCCGATGGGTCCCTGTCCTCTCTCCCTGCCGTGGACGCCCCCCTCCGGCCCCCCGCCCCCGGGGGCTCTCTGGTCGACTAGTGGTGGGGAGTGTGCCCGAGGGCTGAGAGACGTGGTCCGAGAGGGGCCGGGAGGAGGCCTGCGACCCAGTGTGTACCCACTCCCGCCCCCACGCTCCCTCCCCCACGAGGGAGCCCGTCCTTTCCAGGCTGACACTTGGATCGGTGGATGACGGGGGTCACCTGGCGGCGGGCGAGCGTTATGGGAAAATCCGGTAGGCGTGTTGCGACGTCCTGCCACAGAGATGGCTCTGGCGACAGCCTCGGGCCGCCCCACCCTGGCCTCCGGCCAGGCCCCGTGAATGTGTTCTCTTTGTCCCCGACTTCTTTCTTTGTTTCACCAGCCGGCGTGCTCTGAGAATGTGAAGTGTATCATAGTTCCACCCTGGGTTTCATGATCCTAAGATAGGAAGGGGTTTTATGATTCCACGACAGAAAGGTTTTCTCATCCTATCATCTCTCCCCCCCCCTTCTTTCTTTCTTTCTTTCTTTCTTTCTTTCTCTTCCTCCTTCTGCCTTTTCTTTACTTCTTTGTTGTTTCCTTCTTTCAGTCTTCCTGTCTTCCTTCCTGCCTGCCTGCCTTCCTTCCTTCCGTATTTCTTTCCATTTTTCTTTCCTCTCTTCCTTTCTCCTGTTATCCTGTGTTTCTATCTCTGTTTTTTCCATCTTTCTTCCCCCTTTCTACTTTCCTACCTTCTTTCTTTCTCATTCTCTCCTTTCTCTCTCCTTCCTTCTTCCTTTCTGTCTCTTTCTATACTTTCTCTCTCCTTCCTTCTCTCTATCTTTTTCTCTTTCCATCTTTCCGTGCTCTTTCTTTTTCTCTCTTAATTTCCTTTCTTTTTCTTTTCTTTCTTTCCCTCCTTCTGTCTGTCTGTCTGTCTGTCTTTCTTTCTTTCTTCTTTCTTTCTGCTTCCATCCTTCCTCCCTTTTTCTCATTCTCTTTCTTTCTGCCTGTCTTTTCTTTCCTTATTTCTTCTTTCCTTCTGTCTTTCTGTGTTTCCTATCTCCTTCCTCCCTTCCTTTTTCTTTCTTCCCCGTGCCCTCTTCCTGTCTTTTCTTATTTACTGTTTTTTTCTTTCTGACTTTCTCTCTCTGTTTCTCCGTCTCTTTTCTTTCTGTTCTTTTCCTTTCTCTCCCTTTCTCTGTTTCTGTTTCTGCCTGTCTGTCTCTCGGCTATGTTGTGGTCTGTGCAGAGACGGGTTTGGTGGACGATGTCGGTGGTCGGGCCGACCCATCCTTTCTTTGATCCCAGTGCTAGCCAGGCCGGGGCCTGCTTAGCTTCCAAGATCAGACGAGATTGGGCGCGTTCAGGGTGGCGTGGCCCTAGACTGACCCGTCATTTTTCGATGGCTTCCGTGGGGAGTAGGGGGACTGTGTTTGATGCCCCCGGGGGACCTTCTGGACTCTGAAATGATGGGCTCCAGAGGGTTGCCCCGTGTTTTGCAGCAGACCTCTGGTGGCTGGCGCCGGTTGTGGTCGGGCTCCACCTGGCGGCCGCTTTTCTACAAGTCTCTTGTCCTCTGAATCTTCGGTGCAGCAGGCAAAGCAGGGGACAGTCCCCGATGCGAGCGAGGCTGAGTTCCGGGAAGCAAGCAGCCTTCGCGGGGCCATCTGGTTCGTGCCGGGACGCCGGCTGGGACATCTGGGAGGCAGAGCTTGGGCCTGCAGGGCTGTGTGGCGGGAGGACGTTGTCGCCGCGCTTCCAGGCTCAGCCAGCCAGGCGGCTTGCGGGGCTGCCCGGGCAGGTCGACTAGCACGCTGTGGCCGCTTTGGAGACCCGACCCACCCCGCGGGGACAGGAAGGAGACGGCACACGCGGGCGGGAGAGGAGGGTGTCCGGCGACCGGCCGCCGTCCCGTGCATGCGTGTCCCTCTCCCTCGGCCTCGCCTTTCCTACCCATTTTCCCTGGTTCCCGCTCAGGAGGCAGGGACAGCCCTGTGAGTGGCACCCAGTCGTCCGTGGCTTCTTCCGAGTCCTACTCTGGGGGCGCGGACCGGGCCCTGGGTGGCGCGGGTGGCCGGCGAGGGCGACCCCTGTCGGCCCGCGGGCGCTCGTGGGCCGCGGCGGTCCCGTCCCGATGTTTTCTCCTCCACAAGTCCCCGTGCTGGGGCCGGGGACCGGGCCCTGGGTGGCCCTGGGTGGCGCGGGTGGCCGGCGAGGGCGACCCCTGTCGGCCCGCGGGCGCTCGTGGGCCGCGGCGGTCCCGTCCCGATGTTTTCTCCTCCACAAGTCCCCGTGCTGGGGCCGGGGACCGGGCCCTGGGTGGCCCTGGGTGGCCGGCGAGGGCGACCCCTGTCGGCCCGCGGCCGCTCGTGGGCCGTGGCGGTCCCGTCCCGATGTTTTCTCCTCCACAAGTCCCCGTGCTGGGCCCTGGGTGGCGCGCGTGGACGGTGAGGGCCTCCCTGGCCCTCTACGCCACGGGGGCCGACCAGATGTCCCTGAGTGCCCCTTGTCTGCTGGCGCTGGGGACGTGCTGGGGACAGGTGGCCGTGTCGAGTGTCGTGGGGGCAGGCGTGTTCAAGTGGCTCGGTCCCCGTCTTCCTGCGCGGTGTTTTTGATCACCTCATATCGTCATCTTCCGCCTGCAGGTTAGTACTGACACGCTGTCCTTCGGCGACTGTCGCTGGAGGGGTTGGGCCTCCGCACGCGGACAGGGTTCTGGGTTCGTGGGGATCCAGCGCCCTGCCCTGTTCCCTTTGAGCTGACCGCCTGGGCCCGCGCGCCGGCTCTAGGGCGTCGGAGTGTCCCGACGGTGGTGCCCGCCTCTCGCGTTGGTCTCTTGTCCCCTCGAGAGACGGCACCCGGGGGGGGGAGGTTTGCGGCAACCTTCCCCCTTACCCCGCTGGCTCTGTGCCGTTGCGTGTCAGGCGGTCCTCGTCTTTGGGTTGTGCTTGGGAGGCGGGGCTGGCGAGGCTGAAGCGGGCTCCTCGGATCGCTGTCCTCGCCGGCCTGACTGACCTCCCCCAACCCTCCCCGTCCTCGGGGCCTGATCGATGTGGTGACGTCGTGCTCTCCCGGGCCTTGAGCCGCGTGCCAGGCGAGGGACGGTCCATTCGTGGTGAATGGTGGCCGCTCTTCTCGTTCTGCCCGCGGGCACCTCACCTCTCCTTCCCCGCCTGTGGGCGGTGCGTGGGAGGCGCGGGTGCGAGACTATCCGGCCCGACCGCGGTCGCCCCGCCCTCGGCCTCGTGGCGTTGGCGGGGGGTCGTGAGTCCTCTTGACGCAGCGGGCAGCCCTCGCTCGCCCTGTGTGGCTGTTGCCTGGCCGGGGTCCCCCCTGCCCGTGACGGACGGGTGCGGGGCCGTGCCGCCCGCCCGGTCGCGCGCCCCGTTTGGCGCGCGGCTGCTGGGTCTGCGTGGCCCTTTTGTGGTGCCCCCGGAGCGCACCGGGTTGTTCTCCAAGGTGCCCGAAACCGAGCGGTGGTTGTCGTCCTCGTTCCCGGCGTCCCCCTCTGGTCGCCGCTGCAGCGTCTGCTGCGTTGGGTACACCCTCGAGCAGCGTGCTTGGGGTTGGGGGGGGTCGAGGCGGGCAAGCCTAGAGGCATCCTCCTGCGCTGCGTGGGCGGGCGGGGGGCGTTGTCTCGGCGTCCCCACGATGTGTGCGTGGCGGACTTCGAAAGGCGAGCGCACGGCTTGTGCTCTTCCCACCCTGCCCGAGGTGGGGTGGTTGCACGGTCGTGTGGGCGATCGTGGTGGGGCCGGGCCGGCGACGTGGTGCCGGCCGGCCCCGTGGGGGGCCTCTGCCACCGGCCTGGTCTGCCTCGGTGACCCCTCTCCCATACCGACGGGGGAGTGTCCCCCTCGAAGTGAGGTGGCTTTTGGACCAGGGGCCCCGACCGCGAACGCTCAGGAGTCGCCAACCGTGCGTGTTTTGCCCCATGCCGCAGACCCCCCCACACCTCCCCGGGGCGTGCCTGAACGCCTCCGCCCAGGGCCCTTACGGGGGCGACCGGGGGTCGGGGGCGATCCACCTTCGGCGAGAAAGCGTCTTCTCTAGCGATCATGGAGGCGTGTCCTCTTCTGGGGTTTGTCGGATCCCCCAGCCCGCCGCCTCTCTGCGCGTCGTCAGGCGCCGCCCCTGCGGCTGCCAGTTGTGCGTGGGCAGAGTTCCCTCCTCCCCTGCCGTGGGGGTGGAGCGGTCCGCCGGCCCCCGCGGTGGGGGCCGAGTGCCACTCTTCGCCTAACGTGGTCCGCGCCTCCCCCTCTGAACTCTGGGGGAGGGTCACGCCGGGC
>NW_027183170.1:17500-37500 GCF_041146395.1 Eulemur rufifrons | reverse complement strand
CACACGTGCTCGGGAACACCCGATCGTCACGCTTCTGAGTACCGACCGATGGATCTGGTCCCGAATTTTTTAATAGTTTTCTCCTCTCTCTCTCTCTCTCTCTCTCTCTCCCCCCCTTCCTTCTCTTTCCTTTCTCTCCCTTCCTTTCTTTCTTTCTCTCGCTCTCTCGCTCTCGCTCTTCTTTTCTTTCTGACAGAGTCTCTCGTTCTGTTGCCCTGGCTAGAGTGCCATGGCGTCAGCCTAGCTCACAGCAATCTCAAACTCCTGGGCTCAAGCGATCAGACTGCCTCAGCCTCCCGAGTAGCTGGGATTACAGGCATGTGCCAGCATGCCCAGCTAATTGGATATACGTGTGTGTGTGTGTGTGTGTGTGTATATATATATATATATATATATATATATTTTTTTTTTTTTTTTTTTTAAACAGAGTCTCACTCTGTTGCCCAGACTAGAGTGCCGTGGCGTCAGCCTAGCTCACAGCAACCTCAAACTCCTGGGCTCAAGCGATCCTACTGCCCCAGCCTCCCGAGTACCTGGGACTACAGGCATGCGCCACCGTGCCCGGCTAATATTTTTCTGTATATATTTTTAGATACTGTTTCTGTATATATTTTTAGATATATAGTTTCTTTCTATTTTTAGTAGAGATGGGGGTCTCGCTCTTGCTCAGGCTGGTCTCGAACTCCCGACCTTGAGCGATCCACCCGCCTCTACCTCCCAGAGTGCTAGGATTACAGGCGTGAGCCACCCCGCCTGGCGTGTACGTTCTGTATTCACAGACAGACGGAAGGCAGGGAGAATGTTACCCTTTCAAAGCCCGCCCTGCTCGCCTCTCAGCCCACCGATGGCACTCTGAATCCCGTGGCATTCCTTCACTCAGCTGAATTCTTCAGCACCCGACCCCCCCCCCCTCGCCCCACCCCCGTGCCACGGGAGTTCGTTCTCATGGCAGAGCCATCGAGGCTGTTGCCACACGTGTTGTAGGTGCCTAGGCAGACTGTGCCCTGGCCCCGAGGAGGTACGGAACCGCCTATCGCCTCGGGAGGGAGGGACAAGATGTGTCCGTGTCCAAGGCGACGTCCTGTCGATCACGAGGAGGCCTGCAAAGGCTCGTATCTGCCAGGCATTGAGCCACATGACATGAAACACCGGTGTGTTCCTTCACTTAGGTGGTGTCGCGTGTTGATACTCACAGAGGATGATAAACCCACTCGCATGCCGGCTGAGCCCCCTGTGTCTCCTCCTCTATCCACTGAGGGAAAAAACCGCAACGAAAGGTAGAGAACCACAGGGTGGGAAGAGAGCCCGTCGCTCTCCCTATGTGACCGTCCGGAGTGCTCGTTCAGATGGGAGGAGGTGTGTTTGTGTGTGTATGTGTGTGTTTCATTGATTTTGGTGCCATCTTTTCTCTGCAGCTGCGTCAGAGGACAGCGATTTTTCCGATTTTCACTCCGCTGAGTGAATTGCCTTTTGAAGAGAATGTCCACAGGAAGCCTACGGTTCTCCCGCGTGGGTGGCCCTCCTCTAGAAATGAATCTCGTTTCTTGAACGGAGGGGACTTGTTGACGCCATCATGCTTTCGGGACGACTTCTCAGACGCTAGCTTTGGACCGCAACATAGGTGCCCCCCGACATTGCCTCAAGGGTTCCGTGGTGCCTCCTGTCAAGAGACCCCACCGACCGTCCCCAGCCTGCCCGCTCAAGGGAGCCGGGCCCCTTCTGATCTGTCCGCCCGCCGTGAAGCTCCCTCCCGAGGGTCGGAAAGCCCACCTGTTTCCCAGTTCGGTTGAATGATGGGGCACCCGGGCAGGGCACTGGCACCGAGTGACTCCATTCTGAGTCTGTCTGCTCTGTGGGGCGGGGGCGGGTGGGAGGGGGGGCAGTTCCGTCTCGACCGGTGGCCTCCTACCGACTGACTCTATGGGACGGACCATTCTCACTCAGGATCGTGTAACCTTCTTGGCCTAGGCACATCCCGGCACTGAAAGCCACTTTTCGGGGACACTCTCCCACGTACAGATAGATGGCCTGCACGAGTGCTCTTCCTTTCTCGAAACACTGGAAATCTGTCCTCAATTTTACCTGACCTACCTGACGGTGTGTGATAAAGGAGCATAGAACCCTCAGCCACCCTCCACCTTCCCGCTGCCACGAGAGACAGTGCCGAGCGTGAAATTCTATCCCTGACTCTCTGTGTCCACCGTTCTCTGGGTAGGGAAAGAACTTAACCAGATAGGCCCTATCGGTCGCTTATCTGTTCTGATAGTTTTGTGGCAGCCATTTCTTTCCCCCTTTCTTTTCTATTTCTGTCTCTCTCCCCCACCCCCGCCCCCAAATTCTTTCTACGAAGACGTTTAGGATGTCAGATTCTGGCCACATGCCCCCCCTAGGCATAGGGGGGCCAGCATAGACAAAGGTCTTCGGTACCAAGTGTTCATTCCACGGTGACAGATATTGCCACTCTTGTATTGACCAGGGCGAGATCGTGAGTGGGTCAACTCTGAAACTCCCTGTACTCTACTTCTCTCTTGGGTAGGTCCCTGCCCCAACCCTCCGGCTTCTAGCACACACCCAGGGGCACTCTCTCCTCTCTGGATAAAGTTCCAGATGATCCGATCCGCTCCGAGGCGGAAGGGGAGCTGGCCGGGCCACCCACTGTGCGCCCCACCCCCACCCCGCCCCACCCCCGTCAGTCATAGGGTCCGTTCTTTTCAGGATGACACCGGCAGCGGTTGCTGGGTGTCACCTTGCGGCCACTTTGATCAGACCTCGGGATCTGGAAAGTCAGGTGACGTTGGGAGTTTAAGAGCTGACTCCCGGGAGGTGTGGAGGGCGGGGAGGAGAGCACGGTCCGGACGGTCCCACCCTCTTCTTCCCGGGCCCGCAGCTCTGGGCCCGCCCGGGGCAGCCCTAGCCTCTAGCGGGTCTCCGCCCACCCGCCCTGTTGTCTGCGGGAGGCGCCCCTCCTCCCGCTCTCTGCCTCCTCCCGGGACCGTAGGCCTCTGCCCGTCGTCTTTTTTATTTTTATTTTTTCCCTTTTGTTTGTTTCTCTTTTATCTTGTTTTTTAGGCTTATCGAATATCATGTCGTATAAAAACTTAAATCACAGAATGAATTATATTATATAACAAGATGTGGCTTTTTATCCTACGCCGAGAACGATGAATTTTTCTCTTCGTGTCCATTTTCCTGTCCTGGAAGAAATACAAAGTTGCTCGTGATACTTCCCCATCATCTTCCAGTTTCCCCCACTGTCAACACGATGTATTCGATCGTATATCTTTGTGTGTGCACGTGGGCGCCTGTACCTATTTCTTTTCGGCATCAGTCTCAGGTCTTTTGGCACCTAGGGGGGAAAAAGGAGAAACCAATAAAGGACAGAAAGACGTTCTGTCGTTTTACGCTCCCCATCACCACCACCACCACCACCACCACCACTTTTGGGAGCTTGTAGTCTGGCCTATGTCCCCAAGGCAGGTTAAATCTTTTCTTAAAACTCCCAAGTGGTCCCCTGCCCCGCCCCCCCCCAGGTGGGCGGCCGGCAGAGTTCACAGGCTTTGTTTTTGGCAGAGCCTGGACGATTGAAATAATTAACCACAATCATCGCTAAAGCTGAGAACCCCTCCCCCCCTCATTAAAAGCTCTGTATTTCTGCCTAGCCCTGTGTTCGGGGAAATTCGGAGGCTTGAGATGGGAAGGTCTACCCTATTTTCTCCTTTACCGGCAAAATAGACTCTCTCTTTCCTTCCTCCTCAAACAGCTTGTCCTCGTTATTCGGCCTCGTGGGCAGGTGGCCGAGCTTTCGGTAACACCAAGTCTTCTAAGTTGTGTTGTGTTATCGGTCTTGTTTTCTTTCTTTTCTTTTCTTTTCTTTCTTTCTTTTTTTTTTTTTTTTTTTTTTTTTTTGAGACAGGATTTCTTTCACTCTGTCCTCTCCCAGGCCGCCTTGGCCTGATTGTAGCTCACAGCAAGCTCCAAATCCAGGGCTTAAGTGATCCTCTCTGCCTCAGCCTTCTGAGTAGCTGGGACTATAGGCAAATGCTGCCACACCCGCCATAATTTTTCTTTTTTCTTTTTTTTTTTTTTTTTTTTTTTGTTGGTAGAGATGAGGTCTCATCGTGTTACCCAGGCTGGTCTCCAGCTGCTGGGCTCAAGTCACGCTCCCGTCTCTGCCTCCCAAGTTGCGGGGATCACGGGCATGAGCCACCATGGCCAGCCAGGTTATTTAAAGGCGATCGCTTTGCTATCCTGATACAAAACCCCAAATGTGCGAGTTTAAGGCACCAGACGGAGGGAGTCCCCACACTACATTGTCACGAACATTGAGGGTGGCTCACGAAACAGCTGGGATGTGGCCACACAGTAGTGATCGAGGCGATATATTCTAGTGGGATAGCAGAAATATAGAATGTCCTGAAGACACTAAATGTCGGAATGCCACAGCAGTCAATGGCTGACAAACTTCCATTCCATTGTGTCATGGTAGGCGGCTTACTTTTCTCCTGCTCCCTCGGTATGATTAAGGCCTGACGTAGAAAATGTCTACGTCTCATCCAAATCCATCGAGACGATGGAAGGGGGAACTGGGAGAGGAATAAAGAAAAACAAGAGAGGGAGAAGCGAAACAAGAGAGAAGGGGGCCGAGGAGGAGAAGGAGGAAACTGCCTCCCCTGTCCCCATGCTACCCAATTAATAAATGAAGAATGGCCTCTTCCCTCCTCTTCCCAACCCCTAATTATGCCTGGAGGTGTATCGTAGGCCTACAGTCCTAAGAAATGTACAACTACTGATAGTAATGGGAAGAAATGCAGTCTAATAGGTTTCTGTGCAGTGGGACACCCAGGCCAGGGCACTTACGGTGAATGGAGCTTGCAGGGCGGGCGGGAGGTTGCTCTGGGTGAGTCTGTGAGTTGGCGGTGAGTGGTGAGTGAATGTGAAGGCCTAGGACATTACTTACTGTAGGTTTTCATAAACCCTGGACACTTAGGCCGCACGACATTTACCTTTAGAAATTTCTTTCTTCAATAATACATTAACCTTAGCTTACTGTAAGTGTTTTCACTTCATAAACTTTTCCATGGTGGTTTGGTTTTTTTTTTTTGTCTGTCTGTTTGTTTGTTTGTTTGTTTGTTTGTTTTTCTTTCTTTTAAACTTTTGGACTCTTTGGCAACACCACGACTTAAAACACAAATGCGTTGCACTGTTGTACACAGATATTTTCTTTCTCTGTGTCCTTATGTGTTCCGTAAGCTTTTTCCTACTTTTAAAGTTTTTATCGTTCTATGCACTTTTCAAAATAATAAAAACTAAAACAGAGAGGGGGGGTGGGAGAGGGAAGGAGAGAAATACACACACATGAATATGTTTCCCAAGTGAACTGAGGAAGGGGGCCGAGTCAAGGTTCTCAGGGAGCCACCAGTGATGAAACGGTCAGGCTCAGAATCAGCATTGCAGAGTGGCTGCAGAGCCGGGGGGCCTGGACTGGCTACCTGGACGACACTCCGTGTTTGGTAACTTGGCGAGTCATAAATCCTCTTGAGCCTCAGCCTCTTCATCTGCAAATGCAGAAATCATGGTGCCTACCCCACAGGGATATTGGGCAGAGTGAAAAAGCAAATGCAGGCAAAGCCCGCAGAAGCACGCGTGGTAAACAGTAAGCCTTTAATCGTGGTCACAGTCGTTGTTATAGGATCATCTTCCTATGTCCTTGTCTTTTAAAGATTAGCAGAACCTCCCAGAAGATGAGAATGGGCTCCCCCTGAGCAAGTCTCGGCTGTAAAGTCACAGGCATGTTGAGCATGTGGCACAGAAGGCAGAATAAAAACCTGATCCCGGAACATTATGTTCCTGCAGGACATGAAATCATTGAAGGTATGGGAAATCCTACCTCATATCCGTTTTACTAGAACACCTATGATTGCGTACGCACATGGACGCACGCGCACCCCAAACTTTTTGAGCTTCACAAAACAGCGTAACCAAGGAACACACTATGATGCTTCTTAGCGATCTATTTAGGCCCAGGTTACTCGTCACTCTGAGCCTGCCTCCTTATCTGTCCAATGAGAATAGTGTTTGTCACAATTATCGTCATCGTCATCCTACCTAACGCTTCTGGTAAAATTGAAGTGTGAGAACACCCGCTAGACAGAAAATCCATGTTATCTCTCAATTTTTCTTCCTCCTGATTTCTATCTGAATCTGTGAGCTCGCTTTGGTTCACTTCGGTTTTTCAAGAGGCTCCGGTTACCTTCTCTCCCACCTATATCGGATTGGGTCTGACGGAAGAAAGAAGGAAAAAAAAAAAAAAAAAAAAACAAACATAGTAAAGAAAGCAGAACAACATTTGTTTCTGAAGCAACCGATCAAACATTGCTGATGAGCCGGTCTTTTCTATTTCAGTAAACCAAGGAGGCCTATTGTCACGAGGATGTGAGGGGCCCGGGTAAGATTGGATGATTACCCCTAAAGGAGACAAAGCAGACAGACTATGGCACATGTGATCTTAGCCAAGAGAATAAACAGTGACCTCTCTGCCGAGTTGGGCCTTAGCATACCAAAGGGAAATAAAGGTGTAATAGGATGCTCAATTTTTACTCTGGAAACAGAGGTTGGTTGGGCACTGAACTGAGAACACTGAATTTTTTACCCTCCTTGATATTCACATAGGCTTAGAGGAGGCAAAAAAAAAAAAAAAAAAAAAAAGAATACTGAGCCTATAAGTCATCCCTAAAACTCGGATTTTATGTTCCCTTGCCTTTTCATAACTGAGCAACACACAACATTAAAGAATGGACACAGGCCGGACGCGTTGGCTCAGGCCTGTAAACTTAGCACTCTGGGAGGCCGAGGCGGGAGGATCGCTCAAAGTCAGGAGTTCGAGACCAGCCCGAGCGAGAGTGAGACCCCCCGCCCCCGTCTCTACTAAAAATATAGAAAGAAATTGTCCAGACAACTAAAAATATATAGAAAAAAATTAGCCGGGCATGGTGGCACATGCCTGTGGTCCCAGCTCCTGGGGAGCCTGAGGCAGGAGGATCGACTGAGCCCAGGAGTTTGAGGTTGCTGTGAGCTAGGCTGACGCCACGGCACTCACTCTAGCCCGGGCAACAGAGTGAGACTCAGTCTCGGGGGGGGGGGGGAACCCAAAAACAAACAAACAAACAAACAAAATAAAAAACTGGAAGGGACACAGACTTCCACAGGTTTGTGTGTGGCCCCTTTTACTTATTAACGCTACAGGACCTTAATTATTTGTGCTCTGAATCTGATATTCAAATTATCCTTGTGGCCAACGCGTTTGAACAGTAGATGGTAGGGGAAGAAGAGTTCACCTCCTGAATAGATGACAAGTAACGGGAGTACTGGTGAAATTACAAGTGGCTTACGTTTACACACTGAAAATCCCAGTTAGCCGCTACCATGAGTTCAAAGAAGAGATCTAAATTTCTGACCCTATGACCCTAAAAGATATTTCCTCCCATGGTGTCACAGATAAAAATAAAACTGCATCCTAGCACTTTGGGAAGCCTAGGGGGAAAGGATCGCTTGAGGCCAGGAGTTTGAAGTTGCAGTGATCTATGATGATGCTACTGCACTTTAGTCTGGGAAACAGAGTGAGGGCCCGTCAAAAGAAAAAAAAGAAAGAGACAAAAAGAAAGAGAGAGAGAGAGAGAGAGAGAGAGAGAGAGACAGGAAGACACAAGGAAAGAAAGAAAGAGAGAAAGAAGAGAGGAGAAGAGAAGAGAAGCGTCAATCTATCCATTGCATTTTCTACCCTTTAGGTGACTGGGCTTCAGCAGGGTGATGTGATCTGACAAAGTTCATGTTGCTAAGAAATAAAGCACTGGGGTTCAAACTCTGAGTTTTCAAAATCCAGCATATCCCCCTACCCACCATACCGTGCCACCTCTGAGAGTGGATATCTCACAGAGGAGAGCTGTGGAGGCCATTCTTGGACAGACAGAGTCAAGTAGTGGAGACCATGGAGTCTCTGCTCTGCAGCCAGTCTAGAGACATATGGAGCCATTAACACTGCTTGTGAGGAAAATACCATGTCATAGGGAAACAGAAATATTTTCCGCCTTAGGCAGATACAATTTAGGAAAAGACCCGAAACCCCTCTTCCTCTAACAGTGCTTTCTGGTCAGATGCTGACCCCTTCGATTCACAGATTCAGATACATCATTCAATGCAAGCATTGTCAACAAGTCACTCTTTGCAGCTTTCTGAAATTTCTCGGATATAGCATACTTGTAAAGATGATCACTTATGTGAAGACACCACCCCTCCAGAAAAACAAAAACAAAACCAAAACAGAAGCCCACTTTTCTCTGCTGTGAAAACCAAGATCAGCTTTTATGAGATCCACTAAATTCACACAAGAAGTAAAATATAATCATACTGATATATGCAATTTTTCTCTTAGAACAGAATGCATGGTGCTCCTTATCGTCTCAGATACTGTCAACAGAAAGCACGCGGTGGATGAACAATCTCCGTGAGCTTTTCTACAGAGATGGGGTGTGTGTGTGTGTGTGTGTGTGTGTGTGTGATAAATAATGAGGGTTGAGGAGCAGATAAATGACTGGGGGAAAACAACAACAGCAACAACAACAAAAACCACTTCCTGGTTCCTCGATGCAAGCATTCATTTAAAGGGTATACTCGTATGTATACCTAGGTGGAAAGTGGAAGCAGCTTTAAAAAAAAAAAAAAGAAAAATTGCTGCGAGCCCTGGTTATGATACGGCAATAAGCGCTAGCTCTTGGAAGGTGTAAAACATATTCACGGTGGCTTACGCCAATTTGGGATGTACAAAGACGAGCTTGAGCACCACCACCAACCAAAAATATGAATGAATACCTGGCTAGCGATCAGGATCAGACATAATAGAAAAGAAAAAGCTCCCAAGGCTAAAATAATGTGAACACGATTGACTCGTCCATGGAAAAGAACCCCAAATCACTGCAAAATAATTTAAAGAGTTTTATTCTGAGCCCAACGGCCGTGATCATGGCCCAGAGAGCTACGCCCAAGAAGCCTTGAGCAAGCGGACCCATTGTGGTGGGGTGGGTTACAGTTTGGCTTCATACATTTTAGGGAGACAGGAATTACATGTAAAATCACAAATCAAAACATGGAAGGGGTACATTGGTCTGGGCTGAAAAGGCAGGACATCTGGCAGTTGGGGGGGGCGGGGGAGGGAGGGTGCGGTGTTTACAGGTTTACAGCTGGGTTTAAAGATTCTTTGATTTGCAATTGATGACATAAATGAACCTCTGCCTAAAGGCTTTGCATCATGTTTTCAGTTAAGGTAAGGAGGTCTGCTAATCACAGACAAGCCACTGGACAGTTTACCCAAAACTCAAGTGCCCTGTAGTTCAGTAAACGGTTGGCCTGCTAGATATGCGTTAAGCTTTGTCTTGCCTGGCCTTAGGCCCGTCGGACATTCAGTATCTCATTGTTATAAAATCTGACTCCATCAGGGAGGAGTGTCTGACTTCCCCTGTCCTTGCGGGGCAGCAGCTCAGGTTTAAGGGTTTTTCTAGGGTTCCCTGGGCCAACCACGGGACGGGTCAGCTGGCGGTGGCGGGCGGGGGGCGGCTTAAGATTTTATTTTAGTTCATAGACTCCAGAAATGGTGTTTCCCTGGGAAAGGCACACGAGTTCATGAAAAGCTTTCATTCAGTTGGTCTGGCTCCTCCCTGAGGTCGTCTCCCTGCCCCCCACTCCTCCCCTCCCCTGGGGCCGGAGCGGGGGGGGGGGGGGGAGGGTGAAGGCCCAAGAGGAGAGGCGCGTGGGGGAGGTGCCGCTCCCAGAACCAGAGACTCGTCTGGGCCCCACGTAACCCAGCCACCGCGACCGCTTCGCCCGAGGAGGTGCCCAGCAAGTCGTGCTTCTGCCCCTCGGGATTGCCTGCGGGCTGGGGGCGGGGTACGAGCTCCCGGCCCAAGAGGGAAACCCCTAGCCTGGCCGCACAGATGGCCGGGCCCCCGGCGGAGCCCTTCCGCCGGTTTCCACCCCTCCCCCACTCACTGCGCTGACTGCGCATGCGCGCTCGCACGTAGCCGCCTCGGGCTTCTCTCGGGCGGAGCCGCTTTCAGCCGCGACCCCGCCCCGCGAGCTGACTGTGCATGCGCGCTTGCACGTAGCCGCCTCGGGCTTCTCTCGGGCGGAGCCGCTTTCAGCCCCGACCCCGCCCCGCGAGCTGCCGCTTCCAGGCGGCACACCGCATGGGGGAGGGGACGGAGCTCTAAAGAAATCAGTCCCCTCCGTCTCCTGCCTCAGGAAAAGCCCCAAACCCTTGGAGAACTGCCACCCACCGCCACTACCGTGTGTGGGGGGGGGGCGGGGGGGCTGGGTCTTTACTTTGTGTCCTCCTTGTGGCCCAGTCCAAGGCGGCTGGGCTGCCAAACAGATCGTCTCGAGAGGGAGGCAGGAAGGGCCCAGGTCTGGACAGGGGTGGATTGGACCCCTCCACCCTGGGGTGTGGACTTGTGACCGAAAGCTCAGCTGCTTGTCCACGAGGCCGAATAACGAGGACAAGCGGTATGAGGAGTAAGAAAACAGAGAGTCTACTTTGCTGACAAAGGAGGAAATAAATAGGGTAGAGCTTCTCAGTCTCAAACCCCCAAATTTCGTGAACATAGGCCTAGGCAGAAATACAGAGGTTTTAAAGGAAGGAGGGTTGGTTCTCAGCTTCAGGCAATTACTGCAGTTAGCTGTTCTAAAGGTCCCGTCTCTGCTGAGAAGAAAGCCCTTGAACTCTGTGGGCCGCCCACCCTGGGGGCCACCTGGAGTTATAACCAAAGAGTTAACGTGCCTCAGGGATGCAGGCCGGGCTGCAAGTTCCCAAAAGCCTGGGGGAAGTTTTAAAAAGACAGAAAATCTTTCTGCCCTCTTCCCCTCCCACCCCCCCACAAAGCCATTTTCTCTGGTGCAGACTCGGCACCCTCCCCGTGCAGGCCTGTTTGTCCTCAATCATCTGTGAGGTTCACGAGGAGGAGATGCTCTCTCGCTCTCCCCACCCTCTTTCTTCCCTTAGGAAATCCTCAGCGCTGTTCCACACACTCAAGGTGGCGGGCCTGCTCCGGCCACCAGCCACCTCTTGTGCCACCTCCCCCCCCCCCCCGCCCCCAACGGAGTAGGTGTACAGACAGGAGCACACTTTACTGGAGGGCGCCTGGGGATGAAGAGTTGTGGTGGCCAAATGGGGGATGCGGGGCGGGGAGGAGAGTGGCTGGCATTTGGCAAAGAGTGACACGGAGTGGCCATCCAGGCTTGTCTGAAAAGTGGGACTACGAGCCTGAGAGCGCCGACGGAGTCGATGGACATGGTCACTGCTGTGGGATGTCTCTTTTACCACGATGTAACACCAAAGCAAACCCCTGACCCGCTGGGTCGGAGAAGGCCTTGTGGGCAATTTAGAAAAGCCATGGCGTGGCCATTTGGAATACTTCCTGCCTCTCCGGGAATCAAAAATTAGAAAGGACCATGGGTTCTGTATTAACGTACCAAAGGCAGGGAGAATTTTAGCCTTTTAAAGCCTGCCCTGGCCCTATCTCAGCAAGGCAGTGGCACCCCAAGTTCCGTGACATTTCTGCACTCGGCGGCTGACTTCTTCAGCCATCTGTTGCGATGCCCCTGCCAGGTGGCCACTCACTCGCCCCTTCAGTTCAACCCTTGTACCAGAAAGTGTTGCCTTCTTCCTAACCCCTATGGGGGGGCCGGGGGGTGACGTGTGTGTGGGGGGGGGGTAGTGGAAATGGGCAGACCCCACAGGTGCAGCCTCTTCCAGGTCATAATGGGCCTGAGGCAGCGTGGGATTCCCCCGGAAGGGAGGCAGGGTGGCACTACGGCACCGAAGCCTGACGCCGGCGGCCACGTGGATGGTGGGGGACACGTTAGACCGCTGAGATGCAGCCACTGAGAGCCACCCCGCAGCAAGAGGTCTCTCTTGGCAGAGCAGGCACTGAGTCCGCAAGTCAAGACAGCTGGGAGGCCTGGGAGACAGAGGCCCTGGATCTCAGGTCCCGGGGTGGGGGCGGGGGGCAGTGCCAGTGCCTGGAGAGAGAGAGAGCCCAGGCTCCAGAGGCCATGATGGGGCCTGGTGGGCAGGGCCGAGGAGGTCAAGGCCGGGTGTGGTGGGGTCCGGGATGAGGGGCTTGGGGTGACGGGCAGGGAGAACGACCCGTTCACTCAGACGTGCCCTCAGAGGAAGGCAGAGGTGCGTTTTGCCTTCCTCCGGCTAGTGGAACGCTCGGCATTTCTTTCCTTCAGAGCTGGGTTGAACCGGTATGGCATCTGTTATAGTACGGAGTGCGAGACAGGACAACCTAGAGACCGAATTGAGCCAAGTCATGAGTCCATATTAGCTGGCCAGCGACCACCCCCTGCCCTGTTAGGGTACAGGTACAGAGAATGGCCCCGAGCCGAAAAAAGCAGGAAGGTTTCAGACTATCCTAAGCTAGAGCTCCGTGACTTTAGGCACGGCGGTTGAAACAACACTATACCACCTACTCCGCAGCTGTGTGGTCCGGGACCAGCCTCGGGCCCCCGTTTCGTTTCGGTTACAGTCTTTAAGCGAGCAGGTTTACAGAAACAGATAGCTCCAATTAAGGAACATTCTTTCAGGCGTTAAGCAAGCACAATCAATTTTACGACAGGCAGCTGGAAAGTTTAAACACTTAGTTACAAGTTAATTGCTTTGTTTTATCTCCGCAAGGTACGTATTTCCAATTACAGACATAGGTCAAGCGGACATCGGTCACCTAGCGAGCAAGCATAAGTTTTCAAGTGGGCCTTTACAGCGTCCAGACAGGCCTCGGTCCAGTTATTGTGCATTCTTTTTGACCACTTGGAAAGCTACTAGCACCGTTCCGGGCCTCACCTCACTCACGCGGAACTACAGAGTGATGACCCGGGGTGGGTGGGTGGGTGTGTGTGTGTGTGCTCCCTCCTGTGGTGGGAAGGGTGATCTGCTCGCCCACCCGGCGTGGTGTCCCCCACCCCTGCCCCATCTTGGCGTTTACAGAAAACAAACACGAACACAAGAGAGGGAGCCGGAGGAGGAGGAGGAACATATGCTGCTATCCAGGTTATCCTGGGAGGCTTCCTAGCCATTTCTGAGGAAACAGTGTCTCCTGGCTGTCTCCCGTAGTTTTATTTATTGACTTATTTATCTATTTTTCCTTTTGGCTTGAACCCATTCTTTTCGTTTCGGCATCTCATCTGACATCCTCTTCTGAGAGGAACCTGGAAACGTTTCCCCGTGTTGCATCTTTTCAGGCTCTGTACGACTGACGAGCATCGTCCCTCTTCAGTCACTGGGCTCTTTGCTAGCCAGGCCTTAATTCTCCACGTTGTAAACCCCAGATCGGATCTCCGCCCGGAATCCTGTAGAGACCCACCGAATCGATGTTTGGACTGGGATGTCTCGTAGACCTTACCTATTAAAAACCGATCCAGGCCAGGCTTGGTGACTCACGCCTGTAATCCTAGGCCAAGGCGGGGAGGAGGACCGACCGCTTGAGGTCAGGAGTTCGAGACCTGCCTCGGCAAAAGCAAGACCCCCGTCTCTACCAAAAATAGAAAAAAATTAGCCGGGCATGGTGGCACACGCCTGTAGTCCCAGCGATTTGGGAGGCTGAGGAAGGAGGATCGCTGGAGCCCAGGAGTTTGAGGCTTCCAGTGAGTGAACTATGCCCTGCTCCCCCGCCACCCCTCCCCATCATCTCTAACGAAATGACAGTAAAATAAAATAAAATAAAATAAAGCTCAGAAAAAAAAAAAAAAAAGTACTATGTAGTGAGACCGATCCTAAGAACACGGGCTCGGGGAAGGAAGTCACTACCACGGTATAAAATTGTATAAACGTTACCCGTTTCTGTGTGCGTGCGTTTTCTGAGAAATGACCCCCTTTTGCTATGGGGCCGGGACTGGAGTCCCAGTTTGGGACCATAGGATTCCCCGCACTCGACTCCTG
Source organism: Eulemur rufifrons (assembly GCF_041146395.1). Lineage (NCBI taxonomy): Eukaryota > Metazoa > Chordata > Mammalia > Primates > Lemuridae > Eulemur > Eulemur rufifrons. The sequence goes on along the minus strand of NW_027183170.1, from coordinate 23,513 downwards.
ACTGATTCGACCTAGGGTTAGCTCTGTGTAAACACTCTTTAGACGTGGGTGTTTTATGGATTTCTGTCCTTCGGGAGAAACGACTGGCCCGGGTACAGGAGTGAGTGAATGTACCGACCGTCTTCTCCCATCTCTCTCTCTCTCTCTCTCTCCCTCCCACACACAGGCACACGCGCACGCGCACGCGCACGCGCGCACACACACACACACACACACACACACGCCGTTTCCGGGAGCGCCCACTTCATGCGCTTCGGTCCACCGTGACAGATAGTCCAACTGTCTGTCCAATCATCGTGAGTGGCTGCGCCTAGGCCCCGCTCTGAACCTCTCCGTACTGTTCGTGTGTCTTCAGCAGGTCCTGCCTCCACCCGTGGCATCTAGCACGGGCCGATGGGTCCCTGTCCTCTCTCCCTGCCGTGGACGCCCCCCTCCGGCCCCCCGCCCCCGGGGGCTCTCTGGTCGACTAGTGGTGGGGAGTGTGCCCGAGGGCTGAGAGACGTGGTCCGAGAGGGGCCGGGAGGAGGCCTGCGACCCAGTGTGTACCCACTCCCGCCCCCACGCTCCCTCCCCCACGAGGGAGCCCGTCCTTTCCAGGCTGACACTTGGATCGGTGGATGACGGGGGTCACCTGGCGGCGGGCGAGCGTTATGGGAAAATCCGGTAGGCGTGTTGCGACGTCCTGCCACAGAGATGGCTCTGGCGACAGCCTCGGGCCGCCCCACCCTGGCCTCCGGCCAGGCCCCGTGAATGTGTTCTCTTTGTCCCCGACTTCTTTCTTTGTTTCACCAGCCGGCGTGCTCTGAGAATGTGAAGTGTATCATAGTTCCACCCTGGGTTTCATGATCCTAAGATAGGAAGGGGTTTTATGATTCCACGACAGAAAGGTTTTCTCATCCTATCATCTCTCCCCCCCCCTTCTTTCTTTCTTTCTTTCTTTCTTTCTTTCTCTTCCTCCTTCTGCCTTTTCTTTACTTCTTTGTTGTTTCCTTCTTTCAGTCTTCCTGTCTTCCTTCCTGCCTGCCTGCCTTCCTTCCTTCCGTATTTCTTTCCATTTTTCTTTCCTCTCTTCCTTTCTCCTGTTATCCTGTGTTTCTATCTCTGTTTTTTCCATCTTTCTTCCCCCTTTCTACTTTCCTACCTTCTTTCTTTCTCATTCTCTCCTTTCTCTCTCCTTCCTTCTTCCTTTCTGTCTCTTTCTATACTTTCTCTCTCCTTCCTTCTCTCTATCTTTTCTTTTTCTCTTTCCATCTTTCCGTGCTCTTTCTTTTTCTCTCTTAATTTCCTTTCTTTTTCTTTTCTTTCTTTCCCTCCTTCTGTCTGTCTGTCTGTCTGTCTGTCTTTCTTTCTTCTTTCTTTCTGCTTCCATCCTTCCTCCCTTTTTCTCATTCTCTTTCTTTCTGCCTGTCTTTTCTTTCCTTATTTCTTCTTTCCTTCTGTCTTTCTGTGTTTCCTATCTCCTTCCTCCCTTCCTTTTTCTTTCTTCCCCGTGCCCTCTTCCTGTCTTTTCTTATTTACTGTTTTTTTCTTTCTGACTTTCTCTCTCTGTTTCTCCGTCTCTTTTCTTTCTGTTCTTTTCCTTTCTCTCCCTTTCTCTGTTTCTGTTTCTGCCTGTCTGTCTCTCGGCTATGTTGTGGTCTGTGCAGAGACGGGTTTGGTGGACGATGTCGGTGGTCGGGCCGACCCATCCTTTCTTTGATCCCAGTGCTAGCCAGGCCGGGGCCTGCTTAGCTTCCAAGATCAGACGAGATTGGGCGCGTTCAGGGTGGCGTGGCCCTAGACTGACCCGTCATTTTTCGATGGCTTCCGTGGGGAGTAGGGGGACTGTGTTTGATGCCCCCGGGGGACCTTCTGGACTCTGAAATGATGGGCTCCAGAGGGTTGCCCCGTGTTTTGCAGCAGACCTCTGGTGGCTGGCGCCGGTTGTGGTCGGGCTCCACCTGGCGGCCGCTTTTCTACAAGTCTCTTGTCCTCTGAATCTTCGGTGCAGCAGGCAAAGCAGGGGACAGTCCCCGATGCGAGCGAGGCTGAGTTCCGGGAAGCAAGCAGCCTTCGCGGGGCCATCTGGTTCGTGCCGGGACGCCGGCTGGGACATCTGGGAGGCAGAGCTTGGGCCTGCAGGGCTGTGTGGCGGGAGGACGTTGTCGCCGCGCTTCCAGGCTCAGCCAGCCAGGCGGCTTGCGGGGCTGCCCGGGCAGGTCGACTAGCACGCTGTGGCCGCTTTGGAGACCCGACCCACCCCGCGGGGACAGGAAGGAGACGGCACACGCGGGCGGGAGAGGAGGGTGTCCGGCGACCGGCCGCCGTCCCGTGCATGCGTGTCCCTCTCCCTCGGCCTCGCCTTTCCTACCCATTTTCCCTGGTTCCCGCTCAGGAGGCAGGGACAGCCCTGTGAGTGGCACCCAGTCGTCCGTGGCTTCTTCCGAGTCCTACTCTGGGGGCGCGGACCGGGCCCTGGGTGGCGCGGGTGGCCGGCGAGGGCGACCCCTGTCGGCCCGCGGGCGCTCGTGGGCCGCGGCGGTCCCGTCCCGATGTTTTCTCCTCCACAAGTCCCCGTGCTGGGGCCGGGGACCGGGCCCTGGGTGGCCCTGGGTGGCGCGGGTGGCCGGCGAGGGCGACCCCTGTCGGCCCGCGGGCGCTCGTGGGCCGCGGCGGTCCCGTCCCGATGTTTTCTCCTCCACAAGTCCCCGTGCTGGGGCCGGGGACCGGGCCCTGGGTGGCCCTGGGTGGCCGGCGAGGGCGACCCCTGTCGGCCCGCGGCCGCTCGTGGGCCGTGGCGGTCCCGTCCCGATGTTTTCTCCTCCACAAGTCCCCGTGCTGGGCCCTGGGTGGCGCGCGTGGACGGTGAGGGCCTCCCTGGCCCTCTACGCCACGGGGGCCGACCAGATGTCCCTGAGTGCCCCTTGTCTGCTGGCGCTGGGGACGTGCTGGGGACAGGTGGCCGTGTCGAGTGTCGTGGGGGCAGGCGTGTTCAAGTGGCTCGGTCCCCGTCTTCCTGCGCGGTGTTTTTGATCACCTCATATCGTCATCTTCCGCCTGCAGGTTAGTACTGACACGCTGTCCTTCGGCGACTGTCGCTGGAGGGGTTGGGCCTCCGCACGCGGACAGGGTTCTGGGTTCGTGGGGATCCAGCGCCCTGCCCTGTTCCCTTTGAGCTGACCGCCTGGGCCCGCGCGCCGGCTCTAGGGCGTCGGAGTGTCCCGACGGTGGTGCCCGCCTCTCGCGTTGGTCTCTTGTCCCCTCGAGAGACGGCACCCGGGGGGGGGGAGGTTTGCGGCAACCTTCCCCCTTACCCCGCTGGCTCTGTGCCGTTGCGTGTCAGGCGGTCCTCGTCTTTGGGTTGTGCTTGGGAGGCGGGGCTGGCGAGGCTGAAGCGGGCTCCTCGGATCGCTGTCCTCGCCGGCCTGACTGACCTCCCCCAACCCTCCCCGTCCTCGGGGCCTGATCGATGTGGTGACGTCGTGCTCTCCCGGGCCTTGAGCCGCGTGCCAGGCGAGGGACGGTCCATTCGTGGTGAATGGTGGCCGCTCTTCTCGTTCTGCCCGCGGGCACCTCACCTCTCCTTCCCCGCCTGTGGGCGGTGCGTGGGAGGCGCGGGTGCGAGACTATCCGGCCCGACCGCGGTCGCCCCGCCCTCGGCCTCGTGGCGTTGGCGGGGGGTCGTGAGTCCTCTTGACGCAGCGGGCAGCCCTCGCTCGCCCTGTGTGGCTGTTGCCTGGCCGGGGTCCCCCCTGCCCGTGACGGACGGGTGCGGGGCCGTGCCGCCCGCCCGGTCGCGCGCCCCGTTTGGCGCGCGGCTGCTGGGTCTGCGTGGCCCTTTTGTGGTGCCCCCGGAGCGCACCGGGTTGTTCTCCAAGGTGCCCGAAACCGAGCGGTGGTTGTCGTCCTCGTTCCCGGCGTCCCCCTCTGGTCGCCGCTGCAGCGTCTGCTGCGTTGGGTACACCCTCGAGCAGCGTGCTTGGGGTTGGGGGGGGTCGAGGCGGGCAAGCCTAGAGGCATCCTCCTGCGCTGCGTGGGCGGGCGGGGGGCGTTGTCTCGGCGTCCCCACGATGTGTGCGTGGCGGACTTCGAAAGGCGAGCGCACGGCTTGTGCTCTTCCCACCCTGCCCGAGGTGGGGTGGTTGCACGGTCGTGTGGGCGATCGTGGTGGGGCCGGGCTGGCGACGTGGTGCCGGCCGGCCCCGTGGGGGGCCTCTGCCACCGGCCTGGTCTGCCTCGGTGACCCCTCTCCCATACCGACGGGGGAGTGTCCCCCTCGAAGTGAGGTGGCTTTTGGACCAGGGGCCCCGACCGCGAACGCTCAGGAGTCGCCAACCGTGCGTGTTTTGCCCCATGCCGCAGACCCCCCCACACCTCCCCGGGGCGTGCCTGAACGCCTCCGCCCAGGGCCCTTACGGGGGCGACCGGGGGTCGGGGGCGATCCACCTTCGGCGAGAAAGCGTCTTCTCTAGCGATCATGGAGGCGTGTCCTCTTCTGGGGTTTGTCGGATCCCCCAGCCCGCCGCCTCTCTGCGCGTCGTCAGGCGCCGCCCCTGCGGCTGCCAGTTGTGCGTGGGCAGAGTTCCCTCCTCCCCTGCCGTGGGGGTGGAGCGGTCCGCCGGCCCCCGCGGTGGGGGCCGAGTGCCACTCTTCGCCTAACGTGGTCCGCGCCTCCCCCTCTGAACTCTGGGGGAGGGTCACGCCGGGCCGGGCCGGCGTTCCAGCTGTGAAGGGCGCCCGCGTGTGTGCGCTGCGTGCCCCGGCCGCGGGTCGCCCCGGTGTGCGCTGGGGTAAGGGGGTGGTGGTGCGGCCCGTCTCGCGCCCCCTCCCCAGCCCCTGTGAGCGTGCGGCCCTCCACCCGGTCCCGTGCCAGGCCGCGGATGGATGGGCGCTCCCGTGCTGGCGCCTGTGGATTGCGGCTTGGGGGACCGCCCGGCCAACGAGGGGGTCGTTCCACCGGTGCGCGGTGCTCCCCGGAGCGAGACAGGATTGGGAAACGGACGAGAATGGGATTAGGCGCGGTGGCGTGCGGGCCGAGGGCCGAAGGCCGGTGTCGCTCTGGGACGCCCCGGTGGTGAGGCCGTGGCCCCGTTGGGAGGGGTGCCGAAGGCTTTGGCCGGCTGGCGTCACGGGCGCGTTGCGGGACCGCTCTCGGGTTTGGGGCGGTGGGATCCCGTGGCGTTGTTTCCCCAGTGGCCCGGTCGCGGCGCAGGTCTCGCCTCCCACGGGCTCTCGTGCCTCGCCCTCGCGGGGTCTCATCCCTGTTCGAAAGGGTGTTCCTTCTCTCTTCCTCACGGCTGCCGACCGCCCCGCGACGAGCGTTCGCCCGACTGCGCTGCCCGAACCTGACCTCGCCGCGGGGAGGGGGCGTCGCCCTGGCCGCCAAGGCCCTGGATGGCGCCCCCCACCCCCCCCGGCGACGTGCCTCGGTTGAACGGTCGGCGGGCCTCCGCGTGGCGGGACGGACGGCGTTGGGGGGCGGCCGGTCGCGCGTGCGTGCAAGAAGAGCGTTTTTCCGGAGCTACACGCGACCGCGATGACGGTCGGGGTCCGGGCACTGCGAGGTGCGCGGGGGATTTGGGGAGCTCGCCGAAGGCGCAGCCGGTCGTCCCAGGTGCCGCGGGACCGCCCTTGTGCGCGGAGGCCACTGGCGGTGAGATCCCGTGCGTGTCCTGGCCGGTGGGCTGCCGTCTGAGGCTTGCTACACCCCTCCCCTCGGGCCTCCTGGTGCCCGTCGGCCCCTTCCCCCGTCGTCGCCTTATGCCGCGCCCGGCGGCCCCCACCCCGCTCGCCGCCGCCTTGAGCCATCTCGTCCTCTCCCGTCTGGCTTTCGTAGCCGGGAGGGCGTCCGTGCCCCCGGTGCTGCATCGCTCTCCCCCGTGTGTCCGTAGCGGCCTCTCCCGTGGTCCGCCGCCGCCTGCCCGCTTGCCCGCGGTGGCGTTGCGTGTCGATGGCGTGTGGGGCGCCGTCGTCCCCCGCGGTGGCCGTCTCCCCCGGTCGGTGGCTTCGCGTGCAGGAGCACGCGGGTCCCGCG
>NW_027183170.1:0-2500 GCF_041146395.1 Eulemur rufifrons | reverse complement strand
ATCTGTCCTCAATTTTACCTGACCTACCTGACGGTGTGTGATAAAGGAGCATAGAACCCTCAGCCACCCTCCACCTTCCCGCTGCCACGAGAGACAGTGCCGAGCGTGAAATTCTATCCCTGACTCTCTGTGTCCACCGTTCTCTGGGTAGGGAAAGAACTTAACCAGATAGGCCCTATCGGTCGCTTATCTGTTCTGATAGTTTTGTGGCAGCCATTTCTTTCCCCCTTTCTTTTCTATTTCTGTCTCTCTCCCCCACCCCCGCCCCCAAATTCTTTCTACGAAGACGTTTAGGATGTCAGATTCTGGCCACATGCCCCCCCTAGGCATAGGGGGGCCAGCATAGACAAAGGTCTTCGGTACCAAGTGTTCATTCCACGGTGACAGATATTGCCACTCTTGTATTGACCAGGGCGAGATCGTGAGTGGGTCAACTCTGAAACTCCCTGTACTCTACTTCTCTCTTGGGTAGGTCCCTGCCCCAACCCTCCGGCTTCTAGCACACACCCAGGGGCACTCTCTCCTCTCTGGATAAAGTTCCAGATGATCCGATCCGCTCCGAGGCGGAAGGGGAGCTGGCCGGGCCACCCACTGTGCGCCCCACCCCCACCCCGCCCCACCCCCGTCAGTCATAGGGTCCGTTCTTTTCAGGATGACACCGGCAGCGGTTGCTGGGTGTCACCTTGCGGCCACTTTGATCAGACCTCGGGATCTGGAAAGTCAGGTGACGTTGGGAGTTTAAGAGCTGACTCCCGGGAGGTGTGGAGGGCGGGGAGGAGAGCACGGTCCGGACGGTCCCACCCTCTTCTTCCCGGGCCCGCAGCTCTGGGCCCGCCCGGGGCAGCCCTAGCCTCTAGCGGGTCTCCGCCCACCCGCCCTGTTGTCTGCGGGAGGCGCCCCTCCTCCCGCTCTCTGCCTCCTCCCGGGACCGTAGGCCTCTGCCCGTCGTCTTTTTTATTTTTATTTTTTCCCTTTTGTTTGTTTCTCTTTTATCTTGTTTTTTAGGCTTATCGAATATCATGTCGTATAAAAACTTAAATCACAGAATGAATTATATTATATAACAAGATGTGGCTTTTTATCCTACGCCGAGAACGATGAATTTTTCTCTTCGTGTCCATTTTCCTGTCCTGGAAGAAATACAAAGTTGCTCGTGATACTTCCCCATCATCTTCCAGTTTCCCCCACTGTCAACACGATGTATTCGATCGTATATCTTTGTGTGTGCACGTGGGCGCCTGTACCTATTTCTTTTCGGCATCAGTCTCAGGTCTTTTGGCACCTAGGGGGGAAAAAGGAGAAACCAATAAAGGACAGAAAGACGTTCTGTCGTTTTACGCTCCCCATCACCACCACCACCACCACCACCACCACTTTTGGGAGCTTGTAGTCTGGCCTATGTCCCCAAGGCAGGTTAAATCTTTTCTTAAAACTCCCAAGTGGTCCCCTGCCCCGCCCCCCCCCAGGTGGGCGGCCGGCAGAGTTCACAGGCTTTGTTTTTGGCAGAGCCTGGACGATTGAAATAATTAACCACAATCATCGCTAAAGCTGAGAACCCCTCCCCCCCTCATTAAAAGCTCTGTATTTCTGCCTAGCCCTGTGTTCGGGGAAATTCGGAGGCTTGAGATGGGAAGGTCTACCCTATTTTCTCCTTTACCGGCAAAATAGACTCTCTCTTTCCTTCCTCCTCAAACAGCTTGTCCTCGTTATTCGGCCTCGTGGGCAGGTGGCCGAGCTTTCGGTAACACCAAGTCTTCTAAGTTGTGTTGTGTTATCGGTCTTGTTTTCTTTCTTTTCTTTTCTTTTCTTTCTTTCTTTTTTTTTTTTTTTTTTTTTTTTTTTGAGACAGGATTTCTTTCACTCTGTCCTCTCCCAGGCCGCCTTGGCCTGATTGTAGCTCACAGCAAGCTCCAAATCCAGGGCTTAAGTGATCCTCTCTGCCTCAGCCTTCTGAGTAGCTGGGACTATAGGCAAATGCTGCCACACCCGCCATAATTTTTCTTTTTTCTTTTTTTTTTTTTTTTTTTTTTTGTTGGTAGAGATGAGGTCTCATCGTGTTACCCAGGCTGGTCTCCAGCTGCTGGGCTCAAGTCACGCTCCCGTCTCTGCCTCCCAAGTTGCGGGGATCACGGGCATGAGCCACCATGGCCAGCCAGGTTATTTAAAGGCGATCGCTTTGCTATCCTGATACAAAACCCCAAATGTGCGAGTTTAAGGCACCAGACGGAGGGAGTCCCCACACTACATTGTCACGAACATTGAGGGTGGCTCACGAAACAGCTGGGATGTGGCCACACAGTAGTGATCGAGGCGATATATTCTAGTGGGATAGCAGAAATATAGAATGTCCTGAAGACACTAAATGTCGGAATGCCACAGCAGTCAATGGCTGACAAACTTCCATTCCATTGTGTCATGGTAGGCGGCTTACTTTTCTCCTGCTCCCTCGGTATGATTAAGGCCTGACGTAGAAAATGTCTACGTCTCATCCAAATCCATC
>NW_027183168.1:45000-55559 GCF_041146395.1 Eulemur rufifrons | reverse complement strand
AGGAAGGAAGACAGGAAGACTGAAAGAAGGAAAGAACAAAGAAGTAAAGAAAAGGCAGAAGGAGGAAGAGAAAGAAAGAAAGGGGGGGGGGGAGAGATGATAGGATGAGAAAACCTTTCTGTCGTGGAATCATAAAACCCCTTCCTATCTTAGGATCATGAAACCCAGGGTGGAACTATGATACACTTCACATTCTCAGAGCACGCCGGCTGGTGAAACAAAGAAAGAAGTCAGGGACAGAGAGAACACATTCACGGGGCCTGGCCGGGGGGCCAGGGTGGGGCGGCCCGAGGCTGTCGCCAGAGCCATCTCTGTGGCAGGACGTCGCAACACGCCTACCGGATTTTCCCATAACGCTCGCCCGCCGCCAGGTGACCCCCGTCATCCACCGATCCAAGTGTCAGCCTGGAAAGGACGGGCTCCCTCGTGGGGGAGGGAGCGTGGGGGCGGGAGTGGGTACACACTGGGTCGCAGGCCTCCTCCCGGCCCCTCTCGGACCACGTCTCTCAGCCCTCGGGCACACTCCCCACCACTAGTCGACCAGAGAGCCCCCGGGGGCGGGGGGCCGGAGGGGGGCGTCCACGGCAGGGAGAGAGGACAGGGACCCATCGGCCCGTGCTAGATGCCACGGGTGGAGGCAGGACCTGCTGAAGACACACGAACAGTACGGAGAGGTTCAGAGCGGGGCCTAGGCGCAGCCACTCACGATGATCTCACAGTTGGACTATCTGTCACGGTGGACCGAAGCGCATGAAGTGGGCGCTCCCGGAAACGGCGTGTGTGTGTGTGTGTGTGTGTGTGTGCGCGCGCGTGTGCCTGTGTGTGGGAGGGAGAGAGAGAGAGAGAGAGAGAGAGATGGGAGAAGACGGTCGGTACATTCACTCACTCCTGTACCCGGGCCAGTCGTTTCTCCCGAAGGACAGAAATCCATAAAACACCCACGTCTAAAGAGTGTTTACACAGAGCTAACCCTAGGTCGAATCAGTCTGGAGTCGAGTGCGGGGAATCCTATGGTCCCAAACTGGGACTCCAGTCCCGGCCCCATAGCAAAAGGGGGTCATTTCTCAGAAAACGCACGCACACAGAATCGGGTAACGTTTATACAATTTTATACCGTGGTAGTGACTTCCTTCCCCGCCCCCGTGTTCTTAGGATCGGTCTCACTACATAGTACTTTTTTTTTTTTTTTCTGAGCTTTATTTTATTTTATTTTATTTTACTGTCATTTCGTTAGAGATGATGGGGAGGGGTGGCGGGGGAGCAGGGCATAGTTCACTCACTGGAAGCCTCAAACTCCTGGGCTCCAGCGATCCTCCTTCCTCAGCCTCCCAAATCGCTGGGGCTACAGGCGTGTGCCACCATGCCCGGCTAATTTTTTTCTATTTTTGGTAGAGACGGGGGTCTTGCTTTTGCCGAGGCAGGTCTCGAACTCCTGACCTCAAGCGGTCGGTCCTCCTCCCCGCCTTGGCCTAGGATTACAGGCGTGAGTCACCAAGCCTGGCCTGGATCGGTTTTTAATAGGTAAGGTCTACGAGACATCCCAGTCCAAACATCGATTCGGTGGGTCTCTACAGGACTCCGGGCGGAGATCCGATCTGGGGTTTACAACGTGGAGAATTAAGGCCTGGCTAGCAAAGAGCCCAGTGACTGAAGAGGGACGATGCTCGTCAGTCGTACAGAGCCTGAAAAGATGCAACACGGGGAAACGTTTCCAGGTTCCTCTCAGAAGAGGATGTCAGATGAGATGCCGAAACGAAAAGAATGGGTTCAAGCCAAAAGGAAAAATAGATAAATAAGTCAATAAATAAAACTACGGGAGACAGCCAGGAGACACTGTTTCCTCAGAAATGGCTAGGAAGCCTCCCAGGATAACCTGGATAGCAGCATATGTTCCTCCTCCTCCTCCGGCTCCCTCTCTTGTGTTCGTGTTTGTTTTCTGTAAACGCCAAGATGGGGCAGGGGTGGGGGACACCACGCCGGGTGGGCGAGCAGATCACCCTTCCCACCACAGGAGGGAGCACACACACACACACACACACCCACCCACCCACCCCAGGTCATCACTCTGTAGTTCCGCGTGAGTGAGGTGAGGCCCGGAACGGTGCTAGTAGCTTTCCAAGTGGTCAAAAAGAATGCACAATAACTGGACCGAGGCCTGTCTGGACGCTGTAAAGGCCCACTTGAAAACTTATGCTTGCTCGCTAGGTGACCGATGTCCGCTTGACCTATGTCTGTAATTGGAAATACGTACCTTGCGGAGATAAAACAAAGCAATTAACTTGTAACTAAGTGTTTAAACTTTCCAGCTGCCTGTCGTAAAATTGATTGTGCTTGCTTAACGCCTGAAAGAATGTTCCTTAATTGGAGCTATCTGTTTCTGTAAACCTGCTCGCTTAAAGACTGTAACCGAAACGAAACGGGGGCCCGAGGCTGGTCCCGGACCACACAGCTGCGGAGTAGGTGGTATAGTGTTGTTTCAACCGCCGTGCCTAAAGTCACGGAGCTCTAGCTTAGGATAGTCTGAAACCTTCCTGCTTTTTTCGGCTCGGGGCCATTCTCTGTACCTGTACCCTAACAGGGCAGGGGGTGGTCGCTGGCCAGCTAATGTGGACTCATGACTTGGCTCAATTCGGTCTCTAGGTTGTCCTGTCTCGCACTCCGTACTATAACAGATGCCACACCGGTTCAACCCAGCTCTGAAGGAAAGAAATGCCGAGCGTTCCACTAGCCGGAGGAAGGCAAAACGCACCTCTGCCTTCCTCTGAGGGCACGTCTGAGTGAACGGGTCGTTCTCCCTGCCCGTCACCCCAAGCCCCTCATCCCGGACCCCACCACACCCGGCCTTGACCTCCTCGGCCCTGCCCACCAGGCCCCATCATGGCCTCTGGAGCCTGGGCTCTCTCTCTCTCCAGGCACTGGCACTGCCCCCCGCCCCCACCCCGGGACCTGAGATCCAGGGCCTCTGTCTCCCAGGCCTCCCAGCTGTCTTGACTTGCGGACTCAGTGCCTGCTCTGCCAGAGAGACCTCTTGCTGCGGGGTGGCTCTCAGTGGCTGCATCTCAGCGGTCTAACGTGTCCCCCACCATCCACGTGGCCGCCGGCGTCAGGCTTCGGTGCCGTAGTGCCACCCTGCCTCCCTTCCGGGGGAATCCCACGCTGCCTCAGGCCCATTATGACCTGGAAGAGGCTGCACCTGTGGGGTCTGCCCATTTCCACTACCCCCCCCCACACACGTCACCCCCCGGTCCCCCCATAGGGGTTAGGAAGAAGGCAACACTTTCTGGTACAAGGGTTGAACTGAAGGGGCGAGTGAGTGGCCACCTGGCAGGGGCATCGCAACAGATGGCTGAAGAAGTCAGCCGCCGAGTGCAGAAATGTCACGGAACTTGGGGTGCCACTGCCTTGCTGAGATAGGGCCAGGGCAGGCTTTAAAAGGCTAAAATTCTGCCTGCCTTTGGTACGTTAATACAGAACCCATGGTCCTTTCTAATTTTTGATTCCCGGAGAGGCAGGAAGTATTCCAAATGGCCACGCCATGGCTTTTCTAAATTGCCCACAAGGCCTTCTCCGACCCAGCGGGTCAGGGGTTTGCTTTGGTGTTACATCGTGGTAAAAGAGACATCCCACAGCAGTGACCATGTCCATCGACTCCGTCGGCGCTCTCAGGCTCGTAGTCCCACTTTTCAGACAAGCCTGGATGGCCACTCCGTGTCACTCTTTGCCAAATGCCAGCCACTCTCCTCCCCGCCCCGCATCCCCCATTTGGCCACCACAACTCTTCATCCCCAGGCGCCCTCCGGTAAAGTGTGCTCCTGTCTGTACACCTACTCCGTTGGGGGCGGGGGGGGGGGGGCGGGAGGTGGCACAAGAGGTGGCTGGTGGCCGGAGCAGGCCCGCCACCTTGAGTGTGTGGAACAGCGCTGAGGATTTCCTAAGGGAAGAAAGAGGGTGGGGAGAGCGAGAGAGCATCTCCTCCTCGTGAACCTCACAGATGATTGAGGACAAACAGGCCTGCACGGGGAGGGGGGGGGCAGGGAGGGTGCCGAGTCTGCACCAGAGAAAATGGCTTTGTGGGGGGGTGGGAGGGGAAGAGGGCAGAAAGATTTTCTGTCTTTTTAAAACTTCCCCCAGGCTTTTGGGAACTTGCAGCCCGGCCTGCATCCCTGAGGCACGTTAACTCTTTGGTTATAACTCCAGGTGGCCCCCAGGGTGGGCGGCCCACAGAGTTCAAGGGATTTCTTCTCAGCAGAGACGGGACCTTTAGAACAGCTAACTGCAGTAATTGCCTGAAGCTGAGAACCAACCCTCCCTCCTTTAAAAACCTCTGTATTTCTGCCTAGGCCTATGTTCACGAAATTTGGGGGTTTGAGACTGAGAAGCTCTACCCTATTTATTTCCTCCTTTGTCAGCAAAGTAGACTCTCTGTTTTCTTACTCCTCATACCGCTTGTCCTCGTTATTCGGCCTCGTGGACAAGCAGCTGAGCTTTCGGTCACAAGTCCACACCCCAGGGTGGAGGGGTCCAATCCACCCCTGTCCAGACCTGGGCCCTTCCTGCCTCCCTCTCGAGACGATCTGTTTGGCAGCCCAGCCGCCTTGGACTGGGCCACAAGGAGGACACAAAGTAAAGACCCAGCCCCCCCGCCCCCCCCCCCCACACACACACACACGGCAGTGGCGGTGGGTGGCAGTTCTCCAAGGGTTTGGGGCTTTTCCTGAGGCAGGAGACGGAGGGGACTGATTTCTTTAGAGCTCCGTCCCCTCCCCCATGCGCTGTGCCGCCTGGAAGCGGCAGCTCGCGGGGCGGGGTCGGGGCTGAAAGCGGCTCCGCCCGAGAGAAGCCCGAGGCGGCTACGTGCAAGCGCGCATGCGCAGTCAGCTCGCGGGGCGGGGTCGCGGCTGAAAGCGGCTCCGCCCGAGAGAAGCCCGAGGCGGCTACGTGCGAGCGCGCATGCGCAGTCAGCGCAGTGAGTGGAGGAGGGGTGGAAAACGGCGGAAGGGCTCCGCCGGGGGCCCGGCCATCTGTGCGGCCAGGCTAGGGGTTTGCCTCTTGGGCCGGGAGCTCGTACCCCGCCCCCAGCCCGCAGGCAATCCCGAGGGGCAGAAGCACGACTTGCTGGGCACCTCCTCGGGCGAAGCGGTCGCGGTGGCTGGGTTACGTGGGGCCCAGACGAGTCTCTGGTTCTGGGAGCGGCACCTCCCCCACGCGCCTCTCCTCTTGGGCCTTCACCCCTCCCCCCCCCCCCCCCCCCGCTCCGGCCCCAGGGGATGGGAGGAGTGGGGGGCAGGGAGACGACCTCAGGGAGGAGCCAGACCAACTGAATGAAAGCTTTTCATGAACTCGTGTGTCTTTGCCAGGGAAACACCATTTCTGGAGTCTATGAACTAAAATAAAATCTTAAGCCGCCCCCCGCCCGCCACCGCCAGCTGACCCGTCCCGTGGTTGGCCCAGGGAACCCTAGAAAAACCCTTAAACCTGAGCTGCTGCCCCGCAAGGACAGGGGAAGTCAGACACCCCTCCCTGATGGAGTCAGATTTTATAACAATGAGATACTGAATGTCCGACGGGCCTAAGGCCAGGCAAGACAAAGCTTAACGCATATCTAGCAGGCCAACCGTTTACTGAACTACAGGGCACTTGAGTTTTGGGTAAACTGTCCAGTGGCTTGTCTGTGATTAGCAGACCTCCTTACCTTAACTGAAAACATGATGCAAAGCCTTTAGGCAGAGGTTCATTTATGTCATCAATTGCAAATCAAAGAATCTTTAAACCCAGCTGTAAACCTGTAAACACCGCACCCTCCCTCCCCCGCCCCCCCCCAACTGCCAGATGTCCTGCCTTTTCAGCCCAGACCAATGTACCCCTTCCATGTTTTGATTTGTGATTTTACATGTAATTCCTGTCTCCCTAAAATGTATGAAGCCAAACTGTAACCCACCCCACCACAATGGGTCCGCTTGCTCAAGGCTTCTTGGGCGTAGCTCTCTGGGCCATGATCACGGCCGTTGGGCTCAGAATAAAACTCTTTAAATTATTTTGCAGTGATTTGGGGTTCTTTTCCATGGACGAGTCAATCGTGTTCACATTATTTTAGCCTTGGGAGCTTTTTCTTTTCTATTATGTCTGATCCTGATCGCTAGCCAGGTATTCATTCATATTTTTGGTTGGTGGTGGTGCTCAAGCTCGTCTTTGTACATCCCAGATTGGCGTAAGCCACCGTGAATATGTTTTACACCTTCCAAGAGCTAGCGCTTATTGCCGTATCATAACCAGGGCTCGCAGCAATTTTTCTTTTTTTTTTTTTAAAGCTGCTTCCACTTTCCACCTAGGTATACATACGAGTATCCCCTTTAAATGAATGCTTGCATCGAGGAACCAGGAAGTGGTTTTTGTTGTTGTTGCTGTTGTTGTTTTCCCCCAGTCATTTATCTGCTCCTCAACCCTCATTATTTATCACACACACACACACACACACACACCCCCACCCCATCTCTGTAGAAAAGCTCACGGAGATTGTTCATCCACCGCGTGCTTTCTGTTGACAGTATCTGAGACGATAAGGAGCACCATGCATTCTGTTCTAAGAGAAAAATTGCATATATCAGTATGATTATATTTTACTTCTTGTGTGAATTTAGTGGATCTCATAAAAGCTGATCTTGATTTTCACAGCAGAGAAAAGTGGGCTTCTGTTTTGGTTTTGTTTTTGTTTTTCTGGAGGGGTGGTGTCTTCACATAAGTGATCATCTTTACAAGTATGCTATATGCGAGAAATTTCAGAAAGCTGCAAAGAGTGACTTGTTGACAATGCTTGCATTGAATGATGTATCTGAATCTGTGAATCGAAGGGGTCAGCATCTGACCAGAAAGCACTGTTAGAAGAAGAGGGGTTTCGGGTCTTTTCCTAAATTGTATCTGCCTAAGGCGGAAAATATTTCTGTTTCCCTATGACATGGTATTTTCCTCACAAGCAGTGTTAATGGCTCCATATGTCTCTAGACTGGCTGCAGAGCAGAGACTCCATGGTCTCCACTACTTGACTCTGTCTGTCCAAGAATGGCCTCCACAGCTCTCCTCTGTGAGATATCCACTCTCAGAGGTGGCACGGTATGGTGGGTAGGGGGATATGCTGGATTTTGAAAACTCAGAGTTTGAACTCCAGTGCTTTATTTCTTAGCAACATGAACTTTGTCAGATCACATCACCCTGCTGAAGCCCAGTCACCTAAAGGGTAGAAAATGCAATGGATAGATTGACGCTTCTCTTCTCTTCTCCTCTCTTCTTTCTCTCTTTCTTTCTTTCCTTGTGTCTTCCTGTCTCTGTCTCTCTCTCTCTCTCTCTCTCTCTCTCTCTTTCTTTTTGTCTTTTTCTTTTTTTTCTTTTGACGGGCCCTCACTCTGTTTCCCAGACTAAAGTGCAGTAGCATCATCATAGATCACTGCAACTTCAAACTCTTGGCCTCAAGCGATCCTTTCCCCCTAGGCTTCCCAAAGTGCTAGGATGCAGTTTTATTTTTATCTGTGACACCATGGGAGGAAATATCTTTTAGGGTCATAGGGTCAGAAATTTAGATCTCTTCTTTGAACTCATGGTAGCGGCTAACTGGGATTTTCAGTGTGTAAACGTAAGCCACTTGTAATTTCACCAGTACTCCCGTTACTTGTCATCTATTCAGGAGGTGAACTCTTCTTCCCCTACCATCTACTGTTCAAACGCGTTGGCCACAAGGATAATTTGAATATCAGATTCAGAGCACAAATAATTAAGGTCCTGTAGCGTTAATAAGTAAAAGGGGCCACACACAAACCTGTGGAAGTCTGTGTCCCTTCCAGTTTTTTTGTTTGTTTGTTTGTTTTTGGGCCCCCCCCCCCCCCGAGACTGAGTCTCACTCTGTTGCCCGGGCTAGAGTGAGTGCCGTGGCGTCAGCCTAGCTCACAGCAACCTCAAACTCCTGGGCTCAGTCGATCCTCCTGCCTCAGGCTCCCCAGGAGCTGGGACCACAGGCATGTGCCACCATGCCCGGCTAATTTTTTTCTATATATTTTTAGTTGTCTGGACAATTTCTTTCTATATTTTTAGTAGAGACGGGGGCGGGGGGTCTCACTCTCGCTCGGGCTGGTCTCGAACTCCTGACTTTGAGCGATCCTCCCGCCTCGGCCTCCCAGAGTGCTAAGTTTACAGGCCTGAGCCAACGCATCCGGCCTGTGTCCATTCTTTAATGTTGTGTGTTGCTCAGTTATGAAAAGGCAAGGGAACATAAAATCCGAGTTTTAGGGATGACTCAGAATGGAGTCACTCGGTGCCAGTGCCCTGCCCGGGTGCCCCATCATTCAACCGAACTGGGAAACAGGTGGGCTTTCCGACCCTCGGGAGGGAGCTTCACCGGCGGGCGGACAGATCAGAAGGGGCCCGGCTCCCTTGAGCGGGCAGGCTGGGGACGGTCGGTGGGGTCTCTTGACAGGAGGCACCACGGAACCCTTGAGGCAATGTCGGGGGCACCTATGTTGCGGTCCAAAGCTAGCGTCTGAGAAGTCGTCCCGAAAGCATGATGGCGTCAACAAGTCCCCTCCGTTCAAGAAACGAGATTCATTTCTAGAGGAGGGCCACCCCCGCGGGAGGACCGTAGGCTTCCTGTGGACATTCTCTTCAAAAGGCAATTCACTCAGCGGAGTGAAAATCGGAAAAATCGCTGTCCTCTGACGCAGCTGCAGAGAAAAGATGGCACCAAAATCAATGAAACACACACACACACACACACACACACACAAACACACCTCCTCCCATCTGAACGAGCACTCCGGACGGTCACATAGGGAGAGCGACGGGCTCTCTTCCCCCCCCCTGTGGTTTTCTACCTTTTGTTGCGGTTTTTTCCCTCAGTGGATAGAGGAGGAGACACAGGGGGCTCAGCCGGCATGCGAGTGGGTTTATCATCCTCTGTGAGTATCAACACGCGACACCACCTAAGTGAAGGAACACACCGGTGTTTCATGTGATGTGGCTCAATGCCTGGCAGATACGAGCCTTTGCAGGCCTCCTCGTGATCGACAGGACGTCGCCTTGGACACGGACACATCTTGTCCCTCCCTCCCGAGGCGATAGGCGGTTCCGTACCTCCTCGGGGCCAGGGCACAGTCTGCCTAGGCACCTACAACACGTGTGGCAACAGCCTCGATGGCTCTGCCATGAGAACGAACTCCCGTGGCACGGGGGTGGGGTGGGGGGGGGTCGGGTGCTGAAGAATTCAGCTGAGTGAAGGAATGCCACGGGATTCAGAGTGCCATCGGTGGGCTGAGAGGCGAGCAGGGCGGGCTTTGAAAGGGTAACATTCTCCCTGCCTTCCGTCTGGCTGTGAATACAGAACGTACACGCCAGGCGGGGTGGCTCACGCCTGTAATCCTAGCACTCTGGGAGGTAGAGGCGGGTGGATCGCTCAAGGTCGGGAGTTCGAGACCAGCCTGAGCAAGAGCGAGACCCCCATCTCTACTAAAAATAGAAAGAAACTATATATCTAAAAATATATACAGAAACAGTATCTAAAAATATATACAGAAAAATATTAGCCGGGCACGGTGGCGCATGCCTGTAGTCCCAGGTACTCGGGAGGCTGGGGCAGTAGGATCGCTTGAGCCCAGGAGTTTGAGGTTGCTGTGAGCTAGGCTGACGCCACGGCACTCTAGTCTGGGCAACAGAGTGAGACTTTGTTTCAAAAAAAAAAAAAAAATATATATATATATATATATATATATATATAAAAATATATATACACACACACACACACACACACACACACACGTATATCCAATTAGCTGGGCATGCTGGCACATGCCTGTAATCCCAGCTACTCGGGAGGCTGAGGCAGTCTGATCGCTTGAGCCCAGGAGTTTGAGATTGCTGTGAGCTAGGCTGACGCCATGGCACTCTAGCCAGGGCAACAGAACGAGAGACTCTGTCAGAAAGAAAAGAAGAGCGAGAGCGAGAGAGCGAGAGAAAGAAAGAAAGGAAGGGAGAGAAAGGAAAGAGAAGGAAGGGGGGGGGAGAGAGAGAGAGAGAGAGAGAGAGGAGAAAACTATTAAAAAATTCGGGACCAGATCCATCGGTCGGTACTCAGAAGCGTGACGATCGGGTGTTCCCGAGCACGTGTGAGATGTGTCTTCTCCCTGACGCCGCGTTTCCTCCACACACACATCACCCATCTGCCGTGGAAAAAAAGCAACAAAAAGAGAGAAAGAGATTAAGAAGGGAAAATGGAAACAGGGCAAAAGAGGAAGAAAGAAAGAAATTTCGAAAAAAAGAGACCAAAGTCACAGCGAGAAGGAAGAATACTGAGCCCAGAGCGACACCTAGTGACCACACCGTCACAAGCACCCTAGGGCCCCAATTCGCCAGAGACATCTGGTGGACCCCAGGGCAACATGTGGTCGACCCGGGGCCATGGCGTCTGCAGCCGATTCCCAGGCGGGCACACGAGCCCGGGGAAACTCATTCTCAGCGCGGGGAGGAGGGGAGGGGAAATAATAGCAAAGTCACACCAGATCCCTTTCTAGTTCATAAACGTG
>NW_027183168.1:10000-32500 GCF_041146395.1 Eulemur rufifrons | reverse complement strand
TGCACGCGAACCCACCGACCGGGGGAGACGGCCACCGCGGGGGACGACGGCGCCCCACACGCCATCGACACGCAACGCCACCGCGGGCAAGCGGGCGGGCGGCGGCGGACCACGGGAGAGGCCGCTACGGACACACGGGGGGGAGAGCGATGCAGCACCGGGGGCACGGACGCCCTCCCGGCTACGAAAGCCAGACGGGAGAGGACGAGATGGCTCAAGGCGGCGGCGAGCGGGGTGGGGGCCGCCGGGCGCGGCATAAGGCGACGACGGGGGAAGGGGCCGACGGGCACCAGGAGGCCCGAGGGGAGGGATGTAGCAAGCCTCAGACGGCAGCCCACCGGCCAGGACACGCACGGGATCTCACCGCCAGTGGCCTCCGCGCACAAGGGCGGTCCCGCGGCACCTGGGACGACCGGCTGCGCCTTCGGCGAGCTCCCCAAACCCCCCGCGCACCTCGCAGGGCCCGGACCCCGACCGCCATCGCGGTCGCGTGTAGCTCCGGAAAAACGCTCTTCTTGCACGCACGCGCGACCGGCCGCCCCCCAACGCCGTCCGGCCCGCCACGCGGAGGCCCGCCGACCGTTCAACCGAGGCACGTCGCCGGGGGGGTGGGGGGCGCCGTCCAGGGCCTTGGCGGCCAGGGCGACGCCCCCTCCCCGCGGCGAGGTCAGGTTCGGGCAGCGCAGTCGGGCGAACGCTCGTCGCGGGGCGGTCGGCAGCCGTGAGGAAGAGAGAAGGAGCACCCTTTCGAACAGGGATGAGACCCCCGCGAGGGCGAGGCACGAGAGCCCGTGGGGAGGCGAGACCTGCGCCGCGACCGGGCCACTGGGGAAACAACGCCACGGGATCCCACCGCCCCAAACCCGAGAGCGGTCCCGCAACGCGCCCGTGACGCCAGCCGGCCAAAGCCTTCGGCACCCCTCGACCCTCCCAACGGGGCCACGGCCTCACCACCGGGGCGTCCCAGAGCGACGCCGGCCTTCGGCCCTCGGCCCGCACGCCACCGCGCCTAATCCCATTCTCGTCCGTTTCCCAATCCTGTCTCGCTCCGGGGAGCACCGTGCACCGGTGGAACGACCCCCTCGTTGGCCGGGCGGTCCCCCCAGCCGCAATCCACAGGCGCCAGCACGGGAGCGCCCATCCATCCGCGGCCTGGCACGGGACCGGGTGGAGGGCCGCACGCTCACAGGGGATGGGGAGGGGGCGCGAGACGGGCCGCACCACCACCCCCTTCCCCCAGCGCACACCGGGGCGACCCGCGGCCGGGGCACGCAGCGCACACACGCGGGCGCCCTTCACAGCTGGAACGCCGGCCCGGCCCGGCGTGACCCTCCCCCAGAGTTCAGGGGGGAGGCGCGGACCACGTTAGGCGAAGAGTGGCACTCGGCCCCCACCGCGGGGGCCGGCGGACCGCTCCCCCCCACGGCAGGGGAGGAGGGAACTCTGCCCACGCACAACTGGCAGCCGCAGGGGCGGCGGCTGACGACGCGCAGAGAGGCGGCGGGCTGGGGGATCCGACAAACCCCAGAAGAGGACACGCCTCCATGATCGCTAGAGAAGACGCTTTCTCGCCGAAGGTGGATCGCCCCCGACCCCCGGTCGCCCCCGTAAGGGCCCTGGGCGGAGGCGTTCAGGCACGCCCTGGGGGAGGTGTGGGGGGGGTCTGCGGCATGGGGCAAAACACGCACGGTTGGCGACTCCTGAGCGTTCGCGGTCGGGGCCCCTGGTCCAAAAGCCCCCTCACTTCGAGGGGAACACTCCCCCGTCGGTATGGGAGAGGGGTCACCGAGGCAGACCAGGCCGGTGGCAGAGGCCCCCCACGGGGCCGGCCGGCACCACGTCGCCGGCCCAGCCCCACCACGATCGCCCACACGACCGTGCAACCACCCCCCCCTCGGGCAGGGTGGGAAGAGCACAAGCCGTGCGCTCGCCTTTCGAAGTCCGCCACGCACACATCGTGGGGACGCCGAGACAACGCCCCCCGCCCGCCCACGCAGCGCAGGAGGATGCCTCTAGGCTTGCCCGCCTCGACCCCCCCAACCCCAAGCACGCTGCTCGAGGGTGTACCCAACGCAGCAGACGCTGCAGCGGCGACCAGAGGGGGGACGCCGGGAACGAGGACGACAACCACCGCTCGGTTTCGGGCACCTTGGAGAACAACCCGGTGCGCTCCGGGGGCACCACAAAAGGGCCACACAGACCCAGCAGCCGCGCGCCAAACGGGGCGCGCGACCGGGCGGGCGGCACGGCCCCGCACCCGTCCGTCGCGGGCAGGGGGGACCCCGGCCAGGCAACAGCCACACAGGGCGAGCGAGGGCTGCCCGCTGCGTCAAGAGGACTCACGACCCCCCGCCAACGCCACGAGGCCGAGGGCGGGGCGACCGCGGTCGGGCCGGATAGTCTCGCACCCGCGCCTCCCACGCACCGCCCACAGGCGGGGAAGGAGAGGTGAGGTGCCCGCGGGCAGAACGAGAAGAGCGGCCACCATTCACCATGAATGGACCGTCCCTCGCCTGGCACGCGGCTCAAGGCCCGGGAGAGCGCGACGTCACCACATCGATCAGGCCCCGAGGACGGGGAGGGTTGGGGGAGGTCAGTCAGACCGGCGAGGACAGCGATCGGAGGAGCCCGCTTCAGCCTCGCCAGCCCCGCCTCCCAAGCACAACCCAAAGACGAGGACCGCCTGACACGCAACGGCACAGAGCCAGCGGGGTAAGGGGGAAGGTTGCCGCAAACCTCCCCCCCTCCCCCGGGTGCCGTCTCTCGAGGGGACAAGAGACCAACGCGAGAGGCGGGCACCACCGTCGGGACACTCCGACGCCCTAGAGCCGGCGCGCGGGCCCAGGCGGTCAGCTCAAAGGGAACAGGGCAGGGCGCTGGATCCCCAGGAACCCAGAACCCTGTCCGCGTGCGGAGGCCCAACCCCTCCAGCGACAGTCGCCGAAGGACAGCGTGTCAGTACTAACCTGCAGGCGGAAGATGACGATATGAGGTGATCAAAAACACCGCGCAGGAAGACGGGGACCGAGCCACTTGAACACGCCTGCCCCCACGACACTCGACACGGCCACCTGTCCCCAGCAGGTCCCCAGCGCCAGCAGACAAGGGGCACTCAGGGACATCTGGTCGGCCCCCGTGGCGTAGAGGGCCAGGGAGGCCCTCACCGTCCACGCGCGCCACCCAGGGCCCAGCACGGGGACTTGTGGAGGAGAAAACATCGGGACGGGACCGCCACGGCCCACGAGCGGCCGCGGGCCGACAGGGGTCGCCCTCGCCGGCCACCCAGGGCCACCCAGGGCCCGGTCCCCGGCCCCAGCACGGGGACTTGTGGAGGAGAAAACATCGGGACGGGACCGCCGCGGCCCACGAGCGCCCGCGGGCCCACAGGGGTCGCCCTCGCCGGCCACCCGCGCCACCCAGGGCCACCCAGGGCCCGGTCCCCGGCCCCAGTCCCCGGCCCCAGCACGGGGACTTGTGGAGGAGAAAACATCGGGACGGGACCGCCGCGGCCCACGAGCGCCCGCGGGCCGACAGGGGTCGCCCTCGCCGGCCACCCGCGCCACCCAGGGCCCGGTCCGCGCCCCCAGAGTAGGACTCGGAAGAAGCCACGGACGACTGGGTGCCACTCACAGGGCTGTCCCTGCCTCCTGAGCGGGAACCAGGGAAAATGGGTGGGAAAGGCGAGGCCGAGGGAGAGGGACACGCATGCACGGGACGGCGGCCGGTCGCCGGACACCCCCCTCTCCCGCCCGCGTGTGCCGTCTCCTTCCTGTCCCCGCGGGGTGGGTCGGGTCTCCAAAGCGGCCACAGCGTGCTGGTCGACCTGCCCGGGCAGCCCCGCAAGCCGCCTGGCTGGCTGAGCCTGGAAGCGCGGCGACAACGTCCTCCCGCCACACAGCCCTGCAGGCCCAAGCTCTGCCTCCCAGATGTCCCAGCCGGCGTCCCGGCACGAACCAGATGGCCCCGCGAAGGCTGCTTGCTTCCCGGAACTCAGCCTCGCTCGCATCGGGGACTGTCCCCTGCTTTGCCTGCTGCACCGAAGATTCAGAGGACAAGAGACTTGTAGAAAAGCGGCCGCCAGGTGGAGCCCGACCACAACCGGCGCCAGCCACCAGAGGTCTGCTGCAAAACACGGGGCAACCCTCTGGAGCCCATCATTTCAGAGTCCAGAAGGTCCCCCGGGGGCATCAAACACAGTCCCCCTACTCCCCACGGAAGCCATCGAAAAATGACGGGTCAGTCTAGGGCCACGCCACCCTGAACGCGCCCAATCTCGTCTGATCTTGGAAGCTAAGCAGGCCCCGGCCTGGCTAGCACTGGGATCAAAGAAAGGATGGGTCGGCCCGACCACCGACATCGTCCACCAAACCCGTCTCTGCACAGACCACAACATAGCCGAGAGACAGACAGGCAGAAACAGAAAGAGAGAAAGGGAGAGAAAGGAAAAGAACAGAAAGAAAAGAGACGGAGAAACAGAGAGAGAAAGTCAGAAAGAAGAAAACAGTAAATAAGAAAAGACAGGAAGAGGGCACGGGGAAGAAAGAAAAAGGAAGGGAGGAAGGAGATAGGAAACACAGAAAGACAGAAGGAAAGAAGAAATAAGGAAAGAAAAGACAGGCAGAAAGAAAGAGAATGAGAAAAAGGAAGGAAGGATGGAAGCAGAAAGAAAGAAGAAAGAAAGAAAGACAGACAGAGACAGAAGGAGGGAAAGAAAGAAAAGAAAAAGAAAGGAAATTAAGAGAGAAAAAGAAAGAGCACGGAAAGATGGAAAGAGAAAAAGATAGAGAGAAGGAAGGAGAGAGACAGTATAGAAAGAGACAGAAAGGAAGAAGGAAGGAGAGAGAAAGGAGAGAATGAGAAAGAAAGAAGGTAGGAAAGTAGAAAGGGGGAAGAAAGATGGAAAAAACAGAGATAGAAACACAGGATAACAGGAGAAAGGAAGAGAGGAAAGAAATACGGAAGGAAGGAAGGCAGGCAGGCAGGAAGGAAGACAGGAAGACTGAAAGAAGGAAAGAACAAAGAAGTAAAGAAAAGGCAGAAGGAGGAAGAGAAAGAAAGAAAGGGGGGGGGGGAGAGATGATAGGATGAGAAAACCTTTCTGTCGTGGAATCATAAAACCCCTTCCTATCTTAGGATCATGAAACCCAGGGTGGAACTATGATACACTTCACATTCTCAGAGCACGCCGGCTGGTGAAACAAAGAAAGAAGTCAGGGACAGAGAGAACACATTCACGGGGCCTGGCCGGGGGGCCAGGGTGGGGCGGCCCGAGGCTGTCGCCAGAGCCATCTCTGTGGCAGGACGTCGCAACACGCCTACCGGATTTTCCCATAACGCTCGCCCGCCGCCAGGTGACCCCCGTCATCCACCGATCCAAGTGTCAGCCTGGAAAGGACGGGCTCCCTCGTGGGGGAGGGAGCGTGGGGGCGGGAGTGGGTACACACTGGGTCGCAGGCCTCCTCCCGGCCCCTCTCGGACCACGTCTCTCAGCCCTCGGGCACACTCCCCACCACTAGTCGACCAGAGAGCCCCCGGGGGCGGGGGGCCGGAGGGGGGCGTCCACGGCAGGGAGAGAGGACAGGGACCCATCGGCCCGTGCTAGATGCCACGGGTGGAGGCAGGACCTGCTGAAGACACACGAACAGTACGGAGAGGTTCAGAGCGGGGCCTAGGCGCAGCCACTCACGATGATCTCACAGTTGGACTATCTGTCACGGTGGACCGAAGCGCATGAAGTGGGCGCTCCCGGAAACGGCGTGTGTGTGTGTGTGTGTGTGTGTGTGCGCGCGCGTGTGCCTGTGTGTGGGAGGGAGAGAGAGAGAGAGAGAGAGAGAGATGGGAGAAGACGGTCGGTACATTCACTCACTCCTGTACCCGGGCCAGTCGTTTCTCCCGAAGGACAGAAATCCATAAAACACCCACGTCTAAAGAGTGTTTACACAGAGCTAACCCTAGGTCGAATCAGTCTGGAGTCGAGTGCGGGGAATCCTATGGTCCCAAACTGGGACTCCAGTCCCGGCCCCATAGCAAAAGGGGGTCATTTCTCAGAAAACGCACGCACACAGAATCGGGTAACGTTTATACAATTTTATACCGTGGTAGTGACTTCCTTCCCCGCCCCCGTGTTCTTAGGATCGGTCTCACTACATAGTACTTTTTTTTTTTTTTTCTGAGCTTTATTTTATTTTATTTTATTTTACTGTCATTTCGTTAGAGATGATGGGGAGGGGTGGCGGGGGAGCAGGGCATAGTTCACTCACTGGAAGCCTCAAACTCCTGGGCTCCAGCGATCCTCCTTCCTCAGCCTCCCAAATCGCTGGGGCTACAGGCGTGTGCCACCATGCCCGGCTAATTTTTTTCTATTTTTGGTAGAGACGGGGGTCTTGCTTTTGCCGAGGCAGGTCTCGAACTCCTGACCTCAAGCGGTCGGTCCTCCTCCCCGCCTTGGCCTAGGATTACAGGCGTGAGTCACCAAGCCTGGCCTGGATCGGTTTTTAATAGGTAAGGTCTACGAGACATCCCAGTCCAAACATCGATTCGGTGGGTCTCTACAGGACTCCGGGCGGAGATCCGATCTGGGGTTTACAACGTGGAGAATTAAGGCCTGGCTAGCAAAGAGCCCAGTGACTGAAGAGGGACGATGCTCGTCAGTCGTACAGAGCCTGAAAAGATGCAACACGGGGAAACGTTTCCAGGTTCCTCTCAGAAGAGGATGTCAGATGAGATGCCGAAACGAAAAGAATGGGTTCAAGCCAAAAGGAAAAATAGATAAATAAGTCAATAAATAAAACTACGGGAGACAGCCAGGAGACACTGTTTCCTCAGAAATGGCTAGGAAGCCTCCCAGGATAACCTGGATAGCAGCATATGTTCCTCCTCCTCCTCCGGCTCCCTCTCTTGTGTTCGTGTTTGTTTTCTGTAAACGCCAAGATGGGGCAGGGGTGGGGGACACCACGCCGGGTGGGCGAGCAGATCACCCTTCCCACCACAGGAGGGAGCACACACACACACACACACACCCACCCACCCACCCCAGGTCATCACTCTGTAGTTCCGCGTGAGTGAGGTGAGGCCCGGAACGGTGCTAGTAGCTTTCCAAGTGGTCAAAAAGAATGCACAATAACTGGACCGAGGCCTGTCTGGACGCTGTAAAGGCCCACTTGAAAACTTATGCTTGCTCGCTAGGTGACCGATGTCCGCTTGACCTATGTCTGTAATTGGAAATACGTACCTTGCGGAGATAAAACAAAGCAATTAACTTGTAACTAAGTGTTTAAACTTTCCAGCTGCCTGTCGTAAAATTGATTGTGCTTGCTTAACGCCTGAAAGAATGTTCCTTAATTGGAGCTATCTGTTTCTGTAAACCTGCTCGCTTAAAGACTGTAACCGAAACGAAACGGGGGCCCGAGGCTGGTCCCGGACCACACAGCTGCGGAGTAGGTGGTATAGTGTTGTTTCAACCGCCGTGCCTAAAGTCACGGAGCTCTAGCTTAGGATAGTCTGAAACCTTCCTGCTTTTTTCGGCTCGGGGCCATTCTCTGTACCTGTACCCTAACAGGGCAGGGGGTGGTCGCTGGCCAGCTAATGTGGACTCATGACTTGGCTCAATTCGGTCTCTAGGTTGTCCTGTCTCGCACTCCGTACTATAACAGATGCCACACCGGTTCAACCCAGCTCTGAAGGAAAGAAATGCCGAGCGTTCCACTAGCCGGAGGAAGGCAAAACGCACCTCTGCCTTCCTCTGAGGGCACGTCTGAGTGAACGGGTCGTTCTCCCTGCCCGTCACCCCAAGCCCCTCATCCCGGACCCCACCACACCCGGCCTTGACCTCCTCGGCCCTGCCCACCAGGCCCCATCATGGCCTCTGGAGCCTGGGCTCTCTCTCTCTCCAGGCACTGGCACTGCCCCCCGCCCCCACCCCGGGACCTGAGATCCAGGGCCTCTGTCTCCCAGGCCTCCCAGCTGTCTTGACTTGCGGACTCAGTGCCTGCTCTGCCAGAGAGACCTCTTGCTGCGGGGTGGCTCTCAGTGGCTGCATCTCAGCGGTCTAACGTGTCCCCCACCATCCACGTGGCCGCCGGCGTCAGGCTTCGGTGCCGTAGTGCCACCCTGCCTCCCTTCCGGGGGAATCCCACGCTGCCTCAGGCCCATTATGACCTGGAAGAGGCTGCACCTGTGGGGTCTGCCCATTTCCACTACCCCCCCCCACACACGTCACCCCCCGGTCCCCCCATAGGGGTTAGGAAGAAGGCAACACTTTCTGGTACAAGGGTTGAACTGAAGGGGCGAGTGAGTGGCCACCTGGCAGGGGCATCGCAACAGATGGCTGAAGAAGTCAGCCGCCGAGTGCAGAAATGTCACGGAACTTGGGGTGCCACTGCCTTGCTGAGATAGGGCCAGGGCAGGCTTTAAAAGGCTAAAATTCTGCCTGCCTTTGGTACGTTAATACAGAACCCATGGTCCTTTCTAATTTTTGATTCCCGGAGAGGCAGGAAGTATTCCAAATGGCCACGCCATGGCTTTTCTAAATTGCCCACAAGGCCTTCTCCGACCCAGCGGGTCAGGGGTTTGCTTTGGTGTTACATCGTGGTAAAAGAGACATCCCACAGCAGTGACCATGTCCATCGACTCCGTCGGCGCTCTCAGGCTCGTAGTCCCACTTTTCAGACAAGCCTGGATGGCCACTCCGTGTCACTCTTTGCCAAATGCCAGCCACTCTCCTCCCCGCCCCGCATCCCCCATTTGGCCACCACAACTCTTCATCCCCAGGCGCCCTCCGGTAAAGTGTGCTCCTGTCTGTACACCTACTCCGTTGGGGGCGGGGGGGGGGGGGCGGGAGGTGGCACAAGAGGTGGCTGGTGGCCGGAGCAGGCCCGCCACCTTGAGTGTGTGGAACAGCGCTGAGGATTTCCTAAGGGAAGAAAGAGGGTGGGGAGAGCGAGAGAGCATCTCCTCCTCGTGAACCTCACAGATGATTGAGGACAAACAGGCCTGCACGGGGAGGGGGGGGGCAGGGAGGGTGCCGAGTCTGCACCAGAGAAAATGGCTTTGTGGGGGGGTGGGAGGGGAAGAGGGCAGAAAGATTTTCTGTCTTTTTAAAACTTCCCCCAGGCTTTTGGGAACTTGCAGCCCGGCCTGCATCCCTGAGGCACGTTAACTCTTTGGTTATAACTCCAGGTGGCCCCCAGGGTGGGCGGCCCACAGAGTTCAAGGGATTTCTTCTCAGCAGAGACGGGACCTTTAGAACAGCTAACTGCAGTAATTGCCTGAAGCTGAGAACCAACCCTCCCTCCTTTAAAAACCTCTGTATTTCTGCCTAGGCCTATGTTCACGAAATTTGGGGGTTTGAGACTGAGAAGCTCTACCCTATTTATTTCCTCCTTTGTCAGCAAAGTAGACTCTCTGTTTTCTTACTCCTCATACCGCTTGTCCTCGTTATTCGGCCTCGTGGACAAGCAGCTGAGCTTTCGGTCACAAGTCCACACCCCAGGGTGGAGGGGTCCAATCCACCCCTGTCCAGACCTGGGCCCTTCCTGCCTCCCTCTCGAGACGATCTGTTTGGCAGCCCAGCCGCCTTGGACTGGGCCACAAGGAGGACACAAAGTAAAGACCCAGCCCCCCCGCCCCCCCCCCCCACACACACACACACGGCAGTGGCGGTGGGTGGCAGTTCTCCAAGGGTTTGGGGCTTTTCCTGAGGCAGGAGACGGAGGGGACTGATTTCTTTAGAGCTCCGTCCCCTCCCCCATGCGCTGTGCCGCCTGGAAGCGGCAGCTCGCGGGGCGGGGTCGGGGCTGAAAGCGGCTCCGCCCGAGAGAAGCCCGAGGCGGCTACGTGCAAGCGCGCATGCGCAGTCAGCTCGCGGGGCGGGGTCGCGGCTGAAAGCGGCTCCGCCCGAGAGAAGCCCGAGGCGGCTACGTGCGAGCGCGCATGCGCAGTCAGCGCAGTGAGTGGAGGAGGGGTGGAAAACGGCGGAAGGGCTCCGCCGGGGGCCCGGCCATCTGTGCGGCCAGGCTAGGGGTTTGCCTCTTGGGCCGGGAGCTCGTACCCCGCCCCCAGCCCGCAGGCAATCCCGAGGGGCAGAAGCACGACTTGCTGGGCACCTCCTCGGGCGAAGCGGTCGCGGTGGCTGGGTTACCTGGGGCCCAGACGAGTCTCTGGTTCTGGGAGCGGCACCTCCCCCACGCGCCTCTCCTCTTGGGCCTTCACCCCTCCCCCCCCCCCCCCCCCGCTCCGGCCCCAGGGGATGGGAGGAGTGGGGGGCAGGGAGACGACCTCAGGGAGGAGCCAGACCAACTGAATGAAAGCTTTTCATGAACTCGTGTGTCTTTGCCAGGGAAACACCATTTCTGGAGTCTATGAACTAAAATAAAATCTTAAGCCGCCCCCCGCCCGCCACCGCCAGCTGACCCGTCCCGTGGTTGGCCCAGGGAACCCTAGAAAAACCCTTAAACCTGAGCTGCTGCCCCGCAAGGACAGGGGAAGTCAGACACCCCTCCCTGATGGAGTCAGATTTTATAACAATGAGATACTGAATGTCCGACGGGCCTAAGGCCAGGCAAGACAAAGCTTAACGCATATCTAGCAGGCCAACCGTTTACTGAACTACAGGGCACTTGAGTTTTGGGTAAACTGTCCAGTGGCTTGTCTGTGATTAGCAGACCTCCTTACCTTAACTGAAAACATGATGCAAAGCCTTTAGGCAGAGGTTCATTTATGTCATCAATTGCAAATCAAAGAATCTTTAAACCCAGCTGTAAACCTGTAAACACCGCACCCTCCCTCCCCCGCCCCCCCCCAACTGCCAGATGTCCTGCCTTTTCAGCCCAGACCAATGTACCCCTTCCATGTTTTGATTTGTGATTTTACATGTAATTCCTGTCTCCCTAAAATGTATGAAGCCAAACTGTAACCCACCCCACCACAATGGGTCCGCTTGCTCAAGGCTTCTTGGGCGTAGCTCTCTGGGCCATGATCACGGCCGTTGGGCTCAGAATAAAACTCTTTAAATTATTTTGCAGTGATTTGGGGTTCTTTTCCATGGACGAGTCAATCGTGTTCACATTATTTTAGCCTTGGGAGCTTTTTCTTTTCTATTATGTCTGATCCTGATCGCTAGCCAGGTATTCATTCATATTTTTGGTTGGTGGTGGTGCTCAAGCTCGTCTTTGTACATCCCAGATTGGCGTAAGCCACCGTGAATATGTTTTACACCTTCCAAGAGCTAGCGCTTATTGCCGTATCATAACCAGGGCTCGCAGCAATTTTTCTTTTTTTTTTTTTAAAGCTGCTTCCACTTTCCACCTAGGTATACATACGAGTATCCCCTTTAAATGAATGCTTGCATCGAGGAACCAGGAAGTGGTTTTTGTTGTTGTTGCTGTTGTTGTTTTCCCCCAGTAATTTATCTGCTCCTCAACCCTCATTATTTATCACACACACACACACACACACACACCCCCACCCCATCTCTGTAGAAAAGCTCACGGAGATTGTTCATCCACCGCGTGCTTTCTGTTGACAGTATCTGAGACGATAAGGAGCACCATGCATTCTGTTCTAAGAGAAAAATTGCATATATCAGTATGATTATATTTTACTTCTTGTGTGAATTTAGTGGATCTCATAAAAGCTGATCTTGATTTTCACAGCAGAGAAAAGTGGGCTTCTGTTTTGGTTTTGTTTTTGTTTTTCTGGAGGGGTGGTGTCTTCACATAAGTGATCATCTTTACAAGTATGCTATATGCGAGAAATTTCAGAAAGCTGCAAAGAGTGACTTGTTGACAATGCTTGCATTGAATGATGTATCTGAATCTGTGAATCGAAGGGGTCAGCATCTGACCAGAAAGCACTGTTAGAAGAAGAGGGGTTTCGGGTCTTTTCCTAAATTGTATCTGCCTAAGGCGGAAAATATTTCTGTTTCCCTATGACATGGTATTTTCCTCACAAGCAGTGTTAATGGCTCCATATGTCTCTAGACTGGCTGCAGAGCAGAGACTCCATGGTCTCCACTACTTGACTCTGTCTGTCCAAGAATGGCCTCCACAGCTCTCCTCTGTGAGATATCCACTCTCAGAGGTGGCACGGTATGGTGGGTAGGGGGATATGCTGGATTTTGAAAACTCAGAGTTTGAACTCCAGTGCTTTATTTCTTAGCAACATGAACTTTGTCAGATCACATCACCCTGCTGAAGCCCAGTCACCTAAAGGGTAGAAAATGCAATGGATAGATTGACGCTTCTCTTCTCTTCTCCTCTCTTCTTTCTCTCTTTCTTTCTTTCCTTGTGTCTTCCTGTCTCTGTCTCTCTCTCTCTCTCTCTCTCTCTCTCTCTTTCTTTTTGTCTTTTTCTTTTTTTTCTTTTGACGGGCCCTCACTCTGTTTCCCAGACTAAAGTGCAGTAGCATCATCATAGATCACTGCAACTTCAAACTCTTGGCCTCAAGCGATCCTTTCCCCCTAGGCTTCCCAAAGTGCTAGGATGCAGTTTTATTTTTATCTGTGACACCATGGGAGGAAATATCTTTTAGGGTCATAGGGTCAGAAATTTAGATCTCTTCTTTGAACTCATGGTAGCGGCTAACTGGGATTTTCAGTGTGTAAACGTAAGCCACTTGTAATTTCACCAGTACTCCCGTTACTTGTCATCTATTCAGGAGGTGAACTCTTCTTCCCCTACCATCTACTGTTCAAACGCGTTGGCCACAAGGATAATTTGAATATCAGATTCAGAGCACAAATAATTAAGGTCCTGTAGCGTTAATAAGTAAAAGGGGCCACACACAAACCTGTGGAAGTCTGTGTCCCTTCCAGTTTTTTTGTTTGTTTGTTTGTTTTTGGGCCCCCCCCCCCCCCGAGACTGAGTCTCACTCTGTTGCCCGGGCTAGAGTGAGTGCCGTGGCGTCAGCCTAGCTCACAGCAACCTCAAACTCCTGGGCTCAGTCGATCCTCCTGCCTCAGGCTCCCCAGGAGCTGGGACCACAGGCATGTGCCACCATGCCCGGCTAATTTTTTTCTATATATTTTTAGTTGTCTGGACAATTTCTTTCTATATTTTTAGTAGAGACGGGGGCGGGGGGTCTCACTCTCGCTCGGGCTGGTCTCGAACTCCTGACTTTGAGCGATCCTCCCGCCTCGGCCTCCCAGAGTGCTAAGTTTACAGGCCTGAGCCAACGCATCCGGCCTGTGTCCATTCTTTAATGTTGTGTGTTGCTCAGTTATGAAAAGGCAAGGGAACATAAAATCCGAGTTTTAGGGATGACTTATAGGCTCAGTATTCTTTTTTTTTTTTTTTTTTTTTTGCCTCCTCTAAGCCTATGTGAATATCAAGGAGGGTAAAAAATTCAGTGTTCTCAGTTCAGTGCCCAACCAACCTCTGTTTCCAGAGTAAAAATTGAGCATCCTATTACACCTTTATTTCCCTTTGGTATGCTAAGGCCCAACTCGGCAGAGAGGTCACTGTTTATTCTCTTGGCTAAGATCACATGTGCCATAGTCTGTCTGCTTTGTCTCCTTTAGGGGTAATCATCCAATCTTACCCGGGCCCCTCACATCCTCGTGACAATAGGCCTCCTTGGTTTACTGAAATAGAAAAGACCGGCTCATCAGCAATGTTTGATCGGTTGCTTCAGAAACAAATGTTGTTCTGCTTTCTTTACTATGTTTTTTTTTTTTTTTTTCCTTCTTTCTTCCGTCAGACCCAATCCGATATAGGTGGGAGAGAAGGTAACCGGAGCCTCTTGAAAAACCGAAGTGAACCAAAGCGAGCTCACAGATTCAGATAGAAATCAGGAGGAAGAAAAATTGAGAGATAACATGGATTTTCTGTCTAGCGGGTGTTCTCACACTTCAATTTTACCAGAAGCGTTAGGTAGGATGACGATGACGATAATTGTGACAAACACTATTCTCATTGGACAGATAAGGAGGCAGGCTCAGAGTGACGAGTAACCTGGGCCTAAATAGATCGCTAAGAAGCATCATAGTGTGTTCCTTGGTTACGCTGTTTTGTGAAGCTCAAAAAGTTTGGGGTGCGCGTGCGCGTGCGTCCATGTGCGTACGCAATCATAGGTGTTCTAGTAAAACGGATATGAGGTAGGATTTCCCATACCTTCAATGATTTCATGTCCTGCAGGAACATAATGTTCCGGGATCAGGTTTTTATTCTGCCTTCTGTGCCACATGCTCAACATGCCTGTGACTTTACAGCCGAGACTTGCTCAGGGGGAGCCCATTCTCATCTTCTGGGAGGTTCTGCTAATCTTTAAAAGACAAGGACATAGGAAGATGATCCTATAACAACGACTGTGACCACGATTAAAGGCTTACTGTTTACCACGCGTGCTTCTGTGGGCTTTGCCTGCATTTGCTTTTTCACTCTGCACAATATCCCTGTGGGGTAGGCACCATGATTTCTGCATTTGCAGATGAAGAGGCTGAGGCTCAAGAGGATGTATGACTCGCCAAGTTACCAAACACGGAGTGTCGTCCAGGTAGCCAGTCCAGGCCCCCCGGCTCTGCAGCCACTCTGCAATGCTGATTCTGAGCCTGACCGTTTCATCACTGGTGGCTCCCTGAGAACCTTGACTCGGCCCCCTTCCTCAGTTCACTTGGGAAACATATTCATGTGTGTGTATTTCTCTCCTTCCCTCTCCCACCCCCCCCCCCCGTTTTAGTTTTTATTATTTTGAAAAGTGCATAGAACGATAAAAACTTTAAAAGTAGGAAAAAGCTTACGGAACACATAAGGACACAGAGAAAGAAAATATCTGTGTACAACAGTGCAACGCATTTGTGTTTTAAGTCGTGGTGTTGCAAAAGAGTCCAAAAGTTTAAAAGAAAGAAAGAAAAACAAACAAACAAACAAACAAAAAAAAAAAAGCCAAACCACCATGGAAAAGTTTATGAAGTGAAAACACTTACAGTAAGCTAAGGTTAATGTATTATTGAAGAAAGAAATTTCTAAAGGTAAATGTCGTGTGGCCTAAGTGTCCAGGGTTTATGAAAACCTACAGTAAGTAATGTCCTAGGCCTTCACATTCACTCACCACTCACCGCCAACTCACAGACTCACCCAGAGCAACCTCCCGCCCGCCCTGCAAGCTCCATTCACCGTAAGTGCCCTGGCCAGGTGTCCCACTGCACAGAAACCTATTAGACTGCATTTCTTCCCATTACTATCAGTAGTTGTACATTTCTTAGGACTGTAGGCCTACGATACACCTCCAGGCATAGTTAGGGGTTGGGAAGAGGAGGGAAGAGGCCATTCTTCATTTATTTTTTTTTTTTTTTTTGTTGAGACAGAGTCTCACTTTGTTGCCCAGGCTAGAGTGAGTGCCGTGGCGTAGCTCACAGCAACCTCAAACTCCTGGGCTTAAGCGATCCTACTGCCTCAGCCTCCCGAGTAGCTGGGACTACAGGCATGCGCCACTATGCCCGGCTAATTTTTCTATATAGATTTTTAGGTGTCCATATAATGTCTTTCTATTTTTAGTAGAGACGGGGTCTCGCTCAGGCTGGTCTCGAACTCCTGACCTTGAGCAATCCACCCGCCTCGGCCTCCCAGAGTGCTAGGATTACAGGCGTGAGCCACCGCGCCCGGCCCATTCTTCATTTATTAATTGGGTAGCATGGGGGCAGGGGAGGCAGTTTCCTCCTTCTCCCCCTCTTGTTTTTCTTTATTCCTCTCCCAGTTCCCCCTTCCATCGTCTCGATGGATTTGGATGAGACGTAGACATTTTCTACGTCAGGCCTTAATCATACCGAGGGAGCAGGAGAAAAGTAAGCCGCCTACCATGACACGATGGAATGGAAGTTTGTCAGCCATTGACTGCTGTGGCATTCCGACATTTAGTGTCTTCAGGACATTCTATATTTCTGCTATCCCACTAGAATATATCTCCTCGATCACTACTGTGTGGCCACATCCCAGCTGTTTCGTGAGCCACCCTCAATGTTCGTGACGATGTAGTGTGGGGACTCCCTCCGTCTGGTGCCTTAAACTCGCACATTTGGGGTTTTGTATCAGGATAGCAAAGCGATCACCTTTAAATAACCTGGCTGGCCATGGTGGCTCATGCCCGTGATCCCGGCAACTTGGGAGGCAGAGACGGGAGCGTGACTTGAGCCCAGCAGCTGGAGACCAGCCTGGGTAACACGATGAGACCTCATCTCTACCAACAAAAAAAAAAAAAAGAAAAATTATGGCGGGTGTGGCAGCATTTGCCTATAGTCCCAGCTACTCAGAAGGCTGAGGCAGAGAGGATCACTTAAGCCCTGGATTTGGAGCTTGCTGTGAGCTACAATCAGGCCAAGGCGGCCTGGGAGAGGACAGAGTGAAAGAAATCCTGTCTCAAAAAAAAAAAAGAAAAGAAAAGAAAAGAAAAGAAAGAAAACAAGACCGATAACACAACACAACTTAGAAGACTTGGTGTTACCGAAAGCTCGGCCACTTGCCCACGAGGCCGAATAACGAGGACAAGCTGTTTGAGGAGGAAGGAAAGAGAGAGTCTATTTTGCCGGTAAAGGAGAAAATAGGGTAGACCTTCCCATCTCAAGCCTCCGAATTTCCCGGAACATAGGGCTAGGCAGAAATACAGAGCTTTTAATGAGGGGGGGAGGGGTTCTCAGCTTTAGCGTTGATTGTGGTTAATTATTTCAATCGTCCAGGCTCTGCCAAAAACAAAGCCTGTGAACTCTGCCGGCCGCCCACCTGGGGGGGGGGGCGGGGCAGGGGACCACTTGGGAGTTTTAAGAAAAGATTTAACCTGCCTTGGGGACATAGGCCAGACTACAAGCTCCCAAAAGTGGTGGTGGTGGTGGTGGTGGTGGTGGGGAGCGTAAAACGACAGAACGTCTTTCTGTCCTTTATTGGTTTCTCCTTTTTCCCCCCTAGGTGCCAAAAGACCTGAGACTGATGCCGAAAAGAAATAGGTACAGGCGCCCACGTGCACACACAAAGATATACGATCGAATACATCGTGTTGACAGTCGGGGAAACTGGAAGATGATGGGGAAGTATCACGAGCAACTTTGTATTTCTTCCAGGACAGGAAAATGGACACGAAGAGAAAAATTCATCGTTCTCGGCGTAGGATAAAAAGCCACATCTTGTTACTTAATATAATTCATTCTGTGATTTAAGTTTTTATACGATATGATATTCGATAAGCCTAAAACACAAGATAAAAGAGAAACAAACAAAAGGGAAAAAATAAAAATAAAAAAGACGACGGGCAGAGGCCTACGGTCCCGGGAGGAGGCAGAGAGCGGGAGGAGGGGCGCCTCCCGCAGACAACAGGGCGGGTGGGCGGAGACCCGCTAGAGGCTAGGGCTGCCCCGGGCGGGCCCAGAGCTGCGGGCCCGGGAAGAAGAGGGTGGGACCGTCCGGACCGTGCTCTCCTCCCCGCCCTCCACACCTCCCGGGAGTCAGCTCTTAAACTCCCAACGTCACCTGACTTTCCGGATCCCGAGGTCTGATCAAAGTGGCCGCTAGGTGACACCCAGCAACCGCTGCCGGTGTCATCCTGAAAAGAACGGACCCTATGACTGACGGGGGTGGGGCGCACAGTGGGTGGCCCGGCCAGCTCCCCTTCCTCCTCGGAGCGGATCGGATCATCTGGAACTTTATCCAGAGAGGAGAGAGTGCCCCTGGGTGTGTGCTAGAAGCCGGAGGGTTGGGGCAGGGACCTACCCAAGAGAGAAGTAGAGTACAGGGAGTTTCAGAGTTGACCCACTCACCATCTCGCCCTGGTCAATACAAGAGTGGCAATATCTGTCACCGTGGAATGAACACTTGGTACCGAAGACCTTTGTCTATGCTGGCCCCCCTATGCCTAGGGGGGGGCATGTGGCCAGAATCTGACATCCTAAACGTCTTCGTAGAAAGAATTTGGGGGTGGGGGTGGGGGAGAGAGACAGAAAAAGAAAAGAGAGGGGGAAAGAAATGGCTGCCACAAAACTATCAGAACAGAGAAGCGACCGATAGGGCCTATCTGGTTAAGTTCTTTCCCTACCCAGAGAACGACTTGACGTAGCTGACGTCACTGCAGTCAGGCCACGTTCCGGTGGACACAGAGAGTCAGGGATAGAATTTCACGCTCGGCACTGTCTCTCGGGACAGCGGGAAGGTGGAGGGTGGCTGAGGGTTCTATGCTCCTTTATCACACACCGTCAGGTAGGTCAGGTAAAATTGAGGACAGATTTCCAGTGTTTCGAGAAAGGAAGAGCACTCGTGCAGGCCATCTATCTGTACGTGGGAGAGTGTCCCCGAAAAGTGGCTTTCAGTGCCGGGATGTGCCTAGGCCAAGAAGGTACACGATCCTGAGTGAGAATGGTCCGTCCCATCGAGTCAGTCGGTAGGAGGCCACCGGGTCGAGACGGAACTGCCCCCCCACCCGCCCCCGCCCCCGCCCCCGCCCCCCAGAGCAGACAGACTCAGAATGGAGTCACTCGGTGCCAGTGCCCTGCCCGGGTGCCCCATCATTCAACCGAACTGGGAAACAGGTGGGCTTTCCGACCCTCGGGAGGGAGCTTCACCGGCGGGCGGACAGATCAGAAGGGGCCCGGCTCCCTTGAGCGGGCAGGCTGGGGACGGTCGGTGGGGTCTCTTGACAGGAGGCACCACGGAACCCTTGAGGCAATGTCGGGGGCACCTATGTTGCGGTCCAAAGCTAGCGTCTGAGAAGTCGTCCCGAAAGCATGATGGCGTCAACAAGTCCCCTCCGTTCAAGAAACGAGATTCATTTCTAGAGGAGGGCCACCCCCGCGGGAGGACCGTAGGCTTCCTGTGGACATTCTCTTCAAAAGGCAATTCACTCAGCGGAGTGAAAATCGGAAAAATCGCTGTCCTCTGACGCAGCTGCAGAGAAAAGATGGCACCAAAATCAATGAAACACACACACACACACACACACACACACACAAACACACCTCCTCCCATCTGAACGAGCACTCCGGACGGTCACATAGGGAGAGCGACGGGCTCTCTTCCCCCCCCCTGTGGTTTTCTACCTTTTGTTGCGGTTTTTTCCCTCAGTGGATAGAGGAGGAGACACAGGGGGCTCAGCCGGCATGCGAGTGGGTTTATCATCCTCTGTGAGTATCAACACGCGACACCACCTAAGTGAAGGAACACACCGGTGTTTCATGTGATGTGGCTCAATGCCTGGCAGATACGAGCCTTTGCAGGCCTCCTCGTGATCGACAGGACGTCGCCTTGGACACGGACACATCTTGTCCCTCCCTCCCGAGGCGATAGGCGGTTCCGTACCTCCTCGGGGCCAGGGCACAGTCTGCCTAGGCACCTACAACACGTGTGGCAACAGCCTCGATGGCTCTGCCATGAGAACGAACTCCCGTGGCACGGGGGTGGGGTGGGGGGGGGTCGGGTGCTGAAGAATTCAGCTGAGTGAAGGAATGCCACGGGATTCAGAGTGCCATCGGTGGGCTGAGAGGCGAGCAGGGCGGGCTTTGAAAGGGTAACATTCTCCCTGCCTTCCGTCTGGCTGTGAATACAGAACGTACACGCCAGGCGGGGTGGCTCACGCCTGTAATCCTAGCACTCTGGGAGGAGAGGCGGGTGGATCGCTCAAGGTCGGGAGTTCGAGACCAGCCTGAGCAAGAGCGAGACCCCCATCTCTACTAAAAATAGAAAGAAACTATATATCTAAAAATATATACAGAAACAGTATCTAAAAATATATACAGAAAAATATTAGCCGGGCACGGTGGCGCATGCCTGTAGTCCCAGGTACTCGGGAGGCTGGGGCAGTAGGATCGCTTGAGCCCAGGAGTTTGAGGTTGCTGTGAGCTAGGCTGACGCCACGGCACTCTAGTCTGGGCAACAGAGTGAGACTTTGTTTCAAAAAAAAAAAAAAAATATATATATATATATATATATATATATATAAATATATATACACACACACACACACACACACACACACGTATATCCAATTAGCTGGGCATGCTGGCACATGCCTGTAATCCCAGCTACTCGGGAGGCTGAGGCAGTCTGATCGCTTGAGCCCAGGAGTTTGAGATTGCTGTGAGCTAGGCTGACGCCATGGCACTCTAGCCAGGGCAACAGAACGAGAGACTCTGTCAGAAAGAAAAGAAGAGCGAGAGCGAGAGAGCGAGA
The DNA here is from genome assembly GCF_041146395.1 of Eulemur rufifrons. Taxonomy (NCBI): domain Eukaryota; kingdom Metazoa; phylum Chordata; class Mammalia; order Primates; family Lemuridae; genus Eulemur; species Eulemur rufifrons. Next base: position 12,362 of record NW_027183168.1, on the reverse strand, counting down.
GAAAGAAAGAAAGGAAGGGAGAGAAAGGAAAGAGAAGGAAGGGGGGGGGAGAGAGAGAGAGAGAGAGAGAGAGGAGAAAACTATTAAAAAATTCGGGACCAGATCCATCGGTCGGTACTCAGAAGCGTGACGATCGGGTGTTCCCGAGCACGTGTGAGATGTGTCTTCTCCCTGACGCCGCGTTTCCTCCACACACACATCACCCATCTGCCGTGGAAAAAAAGCAACAAAAAGAGAGAAAGAGATTAAGAAGGGAAAATGGAAACAGGGCAAAAGAGGAAGAAAGAAAGAAATTTCGAAAAAAAGAGACCAAAGTCACAGCGAGAAGGAAGAATACTGAGCCCAGAGCGACACCTAGTGACCACACCGTCACAAGCACCCTAGGGCCCCAATTCGCCAGAGACATCTGGTGGACCCCAGGGCAACATGTGGTCGACCCGGGGCCATGGCGTCTGCAGCCGATTCCCAGGCGGGCACACGAGCCCGGGGAAACTCATTCTCAGCGCGGGGAGGAGGGGAGGGGAAATAATAGCAAAGTCACACCAGATCCCTTTCTAGTTCATAAACGTGTTGATTGCGTGTTCACGCGCACGTGTGAGAAGGGCCTCCTGGTGTGTCGGCACGTCACCCGCGTGACGTGAAACCATGAATCCGGGGGGGGGGGAGCGGAAAGGCGGGCAGGAAAAGGCAAAGAGAGAATAGATAAAATGAAAGGACCAAAAAGAAAGTCACACAGCAGGGTAGGGGAGTGAGAGCAAGTCGAGAGACTGCAGACAGAAACTCCGAGAGGAGAGGAATGCTCCGGAGCGCCCCCTCGCCCCGCGCGAGAAGAATACCGATCGCAGGGTGACCCCTAGGGGCAGCGAGGCCAGAGAGACCAAATCCGTCCCGAAGCCTCCCTGTCAGGACGACAACCACAGACCAGACATCTGGTCAACCACCCAAGGACCAGACATCTGGTCAACCAGCGAACCCATGCGGAGGCCGCATGCAGCAGCGACATCTGCACGACCACTCAGGGTGCTCCCTGCCCCGGGAGGGTGTGTCTCTATGTGTGTGTGTCCGGGGGGGGGGGGGAGATTGCGATGAAAGTCACGCCAGGTCCCGGGATAGCTCGTGAGCGTGATAATTGCGTGTGTGTGGAGAAAAAAGGGGGCGGGGCGATAGGGAGTAAAGAAAGGAGGAGCGGGCGAGCGGAGGGGTGGGGAAGGAGAGGGAGTCGAGAAGCCCGCAACCGCAGCGCCCCCTGGCGGTGATCCCCCTCCATAGCATCGATGGGGCCAGCCCCGCAGAGACTAAGTGCGACGGGACATCTGGTCAACCCCAAGGACCATGGGATCCCGGCACGAAACCGGCGGAGGAGGAGGAGGAGGAGGAGGAGGAGGAGGAGGAGGAGGAGGAGGAGGAGGAGGAGGAGGCTAGGGGGCGGCGGGGGCGGGCTAGGCGGCGGAGGCGGGCTAGGCGGCGGCGGGCTAGGCGGCGTAGGAGGCGAGCTAGGCGGCGTCGGCGGCGGGCTAGGCGGCGGCGGAGGCGGGCTAGGCGTCGGCGGGCTAGGCGGCGGCGGAGGCGGGCTAGGCGTCGGCGGGCTAGGCGGCGGCGGCGGCGGGCTAGGCGGCGGCGGGCTAGGCGTCGGCGGCGGCGGGCTAGGCGGCGGCGGGCTAGGCGGCGGCGGAGGCGGGCTAGGCGTCGGCGGGCTAGGCGTCGGCGGGCTAGGCGGCGGCGGAGGCGGGCTAGGCGTCGGCGGGCTAGGCGGCGGTGGCGGCGGGCTAGGCGTCGGCGGGCTAGGCGGCGGCGGCGGCGGGCTAGGCGGCGGCGGGCTAGGCGGCGGAGGCGGGCTAGGCGGCGGCGGGCTAGGCGGCGGAGGCGGGCTAGGCGGCGGCGGGCGGGGGGTGGTGGTGGAGGGGGAAAGAAAAATAAAAAATCCCACCTTCGGACACGTATTGAGGTACGAGGGAGAGGTTGTCGAGGAGCCCGCAACCGCAGCGCCCTCTGGCGGCGACGCCCCTCCATAGCGTCGACGGGGCCGGCTTCGCAGAGACTAAGTGCGACGGGACATCTGGTCAACCCCATGGACCATGGGGTCCCGGCACGACACCGGCGGAGGCGGAGGCGTTAGCGAGCCAGTGGGCGGGAGAAAAAAGTAGTCCCGCCTTCGGACACCCAGTGAGGTACTAGGGAGAGGGAGTCGAGGAGCCCGCGACCGCAGCGCCCTCTGGCGGCGATCCCCGTTTATAGCGCCGGCGGGGCCGGCCGCGCAGAGACTAAGTGTCACGGGACATCTGGTCGGCCCCCTTGCACCATGCGGTCCCGGCTGGGCGACCCGGCGACCCGGCGACCCGGCGACCCGGCGACCCGGCGACCC